>NC_056524.1:188655257-188677757 GCF_019175285.1 Sceloporus undulatus
GAATCTGTCAGTTCAAACTTCAGTGCTTCTCCATTTCCAATTCATCATCAATTAAAAAAAATCATTAGGATGCCTCAGATATTACCAGACAAAGGCAAAGAATAGGTATTTACTATTTTCATTTCTGTCTTACTGTTGTTGAAAAATATCTTGACATGTACAAACTATGGCAGGATTTTTGATCCATCCCAAGATGCATGAAACCAAGGCCTAGAGTAGTTCCTCAGCCCTTTGGGGCAGTTTTTCCAGGGGTACCCAGGAGATTTCACAATGCACCAATTTCATTCCTATTTAGGCAGAACTCCAGAACTGGACACAGCTGAAGATAAACATGGTTCTGCCCTGTGGTTAAAAAAAATTGATGTCACTAAGTGTCAATGCAGAGCCTATGTGTGTAGTACTTTGTATATACAGGCTCAGGGATGGAAAACATGATTCCCTCCATCTTTCTATGTATACTCACTGTAGTGCTTAAGGGGTCCTTTTTTTCAGTGAGCTCATCAGGAGTATATGCAATACACTGTCTTCAATGCCAACTCCTCTTCATGGAATATGGAGCTTTGTGTTTCTCCTCAATTTGAATATTTCATATGTGTGGTCTCTAGTACATAATAGACAACCAATTGCCTTTGTCCTTTGAAACTTTAAAGTTTGAGAAGAAGAAACATTGACAGCTTTGAAACCTTGTTAGTGAATTGCGATAATGCATAATGTGACACCAGTGAGAATGCTCCAGTGCTCAGCAGCACTCTCTAGCTGGTGTCCCAATACATGACAGGACTTATGCACATTGGTCTTGTTGTGCATCAATCCTATTGTGAAGTGGTCACAAGGCACATTGGTCACTTTGCTGGCTCCTCAATTTAGTAACATAACAGCAGCCCTTTACTGGGGAGAGATGTTACCAAACTCCTTCATTCTAATTCCCACATAAGTAAATCCACTTACAAAGATGCAAGACTCCAATAGGATACTGTCCCTCACTAGAAAGATCTTAATTACAAAGTTCTAACACAATTAGAATGACCTTAATTTTTAAATGGATTTTAAAACCTTAACGTTGTTGAATTAATGACATATATAATTTGGAAAGATATCAAATATGTTACTCTGTGTTTCAATGAATGAGACTTGCATTGATTGACTGTATGTGAAAAAACAACTAGGGAGAATAAACACATTGTTAATCTAACTGTATTTGTACTGGGAAGATGGGTAGAATTGTGCCACTCTCATCAACATATAATCATACAAATGTTGTTAAAAAGCAATAACCAATAAATGGGAGAACATCTAAAGGTCACTTATTCTATTTCCTGGCCTTTGTTTAAGTAAAAATAACATACAAAAAGAACACTGTATACTTGGTAGTATTAGGGCTTATTTTGACATACCTGTGTAATGGCAAATAATTAGAAGATGGAAGCCATCATCATTTGGAATGTACTTAAGAGAAGGATGTGGGTGCAGCATGACTATATTCTGTTTCATCTTCTAGTTCAAGGGTGGATGAAAGATATGGTTGGGGGGAAGCAGGGCAGGATTGCTCTCTGTGCTGAAAAGGACAGCCAAAACATTGATAGCTTTGAATTTAAGGGGAGGGGGCTGAGTTACATATATGAGGACCAGTCTGATACAGTTGCTAATAGAACTAGAACCTAGACAATTCAGATTTTAGTCCCTACTGAGCCACATGAGTAGTCATTTAGGCTACTCACACTGTTTCAGTCCCAAGTTCTTGCTTGAGTCCATAAACTGGATGCATGGCACAGCCATTGCATTTATAAAGCTTTTCATATTTTGGAATGGAAAATCATCCTTCAGATTTGAACTTGCAGTGTTTTTTGTTGCCAGAATGATATCAAAATGCTTTTATTGAGGAAATTTTCTTTTTCATGATTCACCTTTTAATCTTTTCTTCCAAGAAAGTTACATTCCCTACATGTCCTATAAGTTTTAAGACTGGAATCATAACCTTTTTAAGTTAGTTCTGTCTTGTATGTTGTTGAAACTTTGAAAAACACTGTTCACCCCGAAAAGTTGCACTTAATCTTTGTCCTTCATAAACAGCAATCAAAGACTGATAGGTGTCCTGCCAAGCCTTTCATTCAGAACTCAACCACAACCACTTGTGCATTTTAAACACACATGTGCGCACACCCCATCTCTTATAAAAAATAATTGAAAGCAAAATTTGCGCAAGGATAATGTTAGAAAAGTGTTGTGCTGTGTTTTTAACCCAGTACAATTACCTATAAAACTAGCTGAGAGATGTTTGAAGGCCCTCTGCTTCTCCCTCACTCAGTTGGAACATTTGCCTGGCTGATGGCTCATATGGCAAGTTTCAAACTGGAGTGAATTTTTATGGAGAAGTTATATGAAAGCAAGGTTTTTTAAATGGAAATAGTGACAGACCTGCTAACAATAATGGCAAGCCATGATGCTGCCATAAATCACAGGCATATGTGAAGCTTTCCTACAGTTTCTATACATGCCTGGAAAACCTACTGATTTAGCAAAGAACCATTCTTCCTCTCTATAATCTCAGTGAGTTTGATAAAAAAGGAACAGATTAGAACTGAACAAAGATTTTCTGCCCTTCTCTTCTCCCAGAAATATCTACAAAAACAAACGGATTATTATTTTGTGTCCATAAATAGGAAGACCAAAGCTACCTAAAATTTCATCACTGCTTTACATCCTGTTTTCAGACTACAGTCAGATGAGATGAATAAATAGCTGAACATGTCTGGCACTGGATTGTGTATATACCAGAGGTAGGGAAAGCACTTATCAGTAGGCTAGCTAGCTGTGAATTTGAGCACCCCTAGATTTCCATGCCCTATTTTATTCAATGGCAGCTTGTGCACATTGGATGCGCTGGCACAGTCACATACCCATCACTGCCATTGAATAGAATAGGGAATGACCATCCACGTTTCTCCTCATCCATGGGGGTGGATGAGGGCCTGGAACTGAATCCCTGCAAATGGGAAGGGACCACTGTACAACAATTATGGACCCAATTTGCTGCTCCCTGAAGTCCTTAGTCTCCATCTTTTAAAAAATAAGTAGCAAAAAAGGCTGAAAACCATTTTAAAATCACCCTAACTGCTATAAATATATGACAGTTCATACATCCAAACCTACTACTGAGTCCCTTTACCCAATACCTCCAAACCATGGAAGTTAGCCAATTTCCAGAAAAGGAAATGATGTGACACCACTTCTAGTAAAACCATAGTAGTTACTCCTGTACAACTCAGGGAGGGTGTGTGTGCTCTGAAGTTGACCACCACGATATATATGGTTGGGGTGTGTGTATCTGCATATATTTAGTTCTGGGTTTATTTACATATTACATATCTGTCCCACACTTCTCTATGAAGAACTTAGGGTATGAATAGAGACTTTGCTTACCTCACCCATTTTGTCCTCAGAAGAAAACCTGTGAGACACCTAAATACTAAGCACCAAAGTAGCTGCACACATATTAAATGTATGCAGTGTGGCTTGTTTCATTGTGAACAACTGTTTCAGAGCCCAAAAGGCATCCTTTTCCATCCACAATTCTGAAGATAAACCACTTAGTGTGGCAGTTGCTATCCCCAGAAGACATTCTCTCATAGGCAGGAGTTCCCCAAGTGGAGAAGAAAGAGTTAGCCCTTCATGCTTTGGCCTTCCAGATTAAACCAACATGTCCACCTTGATGGCCAGGGTTTTTTTTTCCTCAGAGAGCTAAAGTCCTAAATGGAGAAGAAAGGTTATCCCTTCATGGGCCTTCCACATTAAACCACCAAGTCCAGTATCATGGTCAGCTGGACTTTCAGAGAGCTTCTTGATAGAGTAGAAATTTGAATTGAGATTTTAGGCTTAATTTTTTTTATTTTATCAAAGTGGCTGCCAAGTTCAATAACTTCTGCTTCAGAGACATAAAACACCTAACACAGAATGCAACTGCCCTATTTAGTTGTTATTGTTTCACATTACAGTATATAGAGAAAGGCCAAGGTCATATGTGCTGTAGTCCTCGCTGCTGCACCCCTTGCTATCTCCATTCCCATACCATCCAAATATCCACAGATAAAAACTGGGACATGTGTGACCAAGCCACATCAGAGTGTGATCAAGATGGCAAAAGGTATTAATGAAAAAGCTCAGAGTTGCTGCAGCAGTTTGTTTTGGCCCAACCTACTGGGAAGGATGAGATTCTACTTCTCATCTCTACTCTCCACCCACCGTATTAATTGAGTATAAACTACTTTTGCATTTTGAAGTCAGTTTGAAGCAATTAAGCTAAGCTGGGGACAAAAGGAGAAAGTAAGAAGAGGAGAAAGAAACTGGGACATTTTCAATGCATCTGAAAAATTGGCATAATAGAGGTTTTATTGGAACTGTCGCTGACAAACTAAAGGTTCCCTATGCAATGTATGTGTTATAGACATACTTGGCAAATTCATGCTATTTTTTCCTGTGAGCTGGAATCTAGCACAACCAAGGTTAAGCTCATGGGGACAGTCTATGTATGTTGGGAAAATATGCTTTCCGCAGGCATGTTTCCAAAATGTGAGCACCTCAAGCTGGTTTTATAAAGATTCACATCAAAATGTGACTCATTTTACAAATACAGATTGTATTTTCTGAACTAAGCAGGGTTGCTCTTTTTTTTAGTATTGATTGCATGGAAAGCAATCAGTCCACAAACAAACTAAGTATCTGCTTCCTGAATTGTAAGCTGCAACATAATATTATCTTTCATTCTTACAGTAGTCATTTTTTTTCTTTTCCTTTTTAAAAAAAGCTGTAAACTGAGAAAGTTCAGTAAGGGTTTAGGTTTAAAACAAACAATTAAAAAATAGACTGAACAAATCATATAAATAAAAAGAAAATAACTTTGCCTCTGAAAATTCTTTTGTCTGAAAGTAAATCAGTGTGGATTTGGGTGGGAGAATCTAGGCCAGTGGTTTCCAAATTTTGGTTCTCCAGATTCTTTGGACTTCAGCGTCCAGAATTCCAGATTGTTGGCCAAGTTGGGTATGGCTTCTGGAAGCCATATAGTCCAAAACACTTGGAGGACCAAACTTTGGGCATCACTGATCTAGGCAAAGATACCAATCACTGATCTTGGAAAAGATACCAGTTTTTGCCATTGTTCAGATGTTTCTCCACCTGACAAACTTTCACTGTTTTTGCCATACATCCAGCTTTCCATGTCCTTTCTGATCTAAAGTATCAAAATGACAAAAAGAAAAAAAGAAAGAAAGAAAGAAGAGCATGTTCAAGCATAATGAAAATTGTATTTCGTTGGAAAGGGTCAAGCTCATTCCTATTGTGCTAAACTATGGATGAGCCTGTCAGAACTGAATGGTGCCAAAGTGCATACTCTTATTTTATAACAGGTGAAGTAGCCTTGAAAAGAACACAAAAAGGTTTCCCTATTATTAATATTAAAGAAAGGTCTAAGTTTTTCTTATTTAAAAAAATGAAACAGCCAGAACTAGTAGCAGTGGCTGGGAAGCAAGAAAGGTTAACTTATAAAGAACTACTACATTTCATGGTTTTCTCTTCAGGGTTTGGGAGTTCCCATAACTAATGAGCTCAGTAGAAATTTTACAGTCTAGTCTTTCTATAATTTTAGAGATGTGAAGCCTCTGGGGGTTGATAAAACCTTTTTTTTTCCTGAGTAGAATGAAGGTCTGACTTTTTTCTCTTCGGAGAGGGCAGGCCTTTATTAATTCCCATGTCTTTTAACAATGCATTAGGTCCCAGAGTTTCATTGTTCTCTGGGCTACAGTTCTTGACCACTCATTTTTTAAAGAGTGGGCTTCTCTTTGAACTTTGGAAAGTGAAAATGGCTACAGCTCAGCTTTCAATTAGAGCTGGGGGGATAGTAAATGCTGCAGGCTTTTCTAAAATGGTTAAAATTCCTGTCTCTACAGATGTAAATGTTTTGAAAGGCCTAAAAAAGCCAATCAAAAGCAACAGTCTTGCTGCTTGTAAGCAAGTAACTCATGCTATGCTGAGATGGCCCCTTTTTACTTTTCTTTAGAAACTGAGAAGGAAATAACTCTCTATCCCTCTCTAGGCTTGCATCTACACTGCAGAAACAATGCAGTTTGACACTACTTTAGCTGCCATGGCTGCATCATGGCTGCATCATGGGAATTGCAGTTTTGTGAGGCACAGTACTCTTTGGGAGAGAAGGCTAAAGACCATGTAAGACTACAAATCCCAAGATTCCATAGGATGGAGAAGCAGCACTTACAGTGGTGTCCAACTGCATTATTTTTACAGTGTAGATGCACCCAAGGATGGTCAAACTAAAGAAACAGTCAGGGCTCATCATTAACTAGTTATCCATGGCCATTGTATACCTTTATATAATTAGGACGAAAGATGTTGGCAAAGTGTGGCCCTCCCAATTGTTGAACTGCACATTTCTTACTATAGGCTGTACCAGTTGGAGTTTATGGGAGTTGCAGTCCAACAACAACTAAATCACCATGATTTGCCCATCCCTGATGGAGAATACACACATACACACACACACACACACACACACACCTCCTCTCCACACCCCTGTAAGTTGCCAGGTGTCCCTTAAATATATTGGTTATATTGGTTGACTCTTATTTGAGGACCAGAAATCTTCTCTGAAAGATGTGGGGGCAAAAGTCTGGTGTTTTGCAAGGGAGGCATTTAAGCTGAGCTGTAAGAGCAAGTGAGGGTGTTTGAAGCTTGCCATCATTACTGATCACTAGATCTTTCATCTCCTTCTCCTCTGCCTTAAAGCTAGTGTATGTTGTTCCTTGAGCACTCCAAGAACCAATCAAAATGGGCAATAAGGGACAGAGTCTCTTTATTTCAGGCACAAGCCACATAGGGGTTCCATGGCATCTTTCTGTTGCTCTTGGCATACTCAGGCAAATTGCTAAGAAGGGAGAGATAGGGCCAAAAACACACTGCAGAAATAATCCAGTCTGAGACTGCTTTAACTGCCATGGCTCAGTACTAGGGAATCTTGGGAACTGTGGCACTAGAGCTCTCTGACAGAGAAATCTAAATGTCTCACGAACATTTCAGTTCCTAGAATTCCCTAACGCTGAGCCAGGGCAGCAAAAGTGGTCTCAAACTAGATTATTTCCATAGTGTGTTTTGGACCATAGTTTCTCTTCCAGTTTCTGTGTCTGTAGTGGGGGAGTGTATAGCTTAATAAATGTGTGTATATTTCTTTGTGTATCTGTGTGTGAGATGGACACTACTCCTACAGAGCAACAATTCATTGGAAATTACAATATAATTATATGCACATCTACTCAGACATATGCCCCAATAAGTTCAGTGAGATTCACTCCCATGTAAATTTGTGTGGGAGGGTTGTCGGAAATGTACTGGTGTCTTTATGACAGTGGCATCACTAGGGTTGCAGTGGTATCACTAGGGTTGGCATCATCTGGTGCAGTAACTCATGGCATCATCCCTCCCATTACCTCCTCCCATACCACACCATACAGAATCCTTTATAGTGTTTTTTGTACTAATATTAATTACTAATTGTAATTCCCATATATCACTGAATATCATGGTAACAATTGTGACATAAACAACTAGTAAAATTAAAATTATACCTTTAAATTATAATATATATACACAGCCTAAACATATTTATGTGACATCATTTCCTGTGCTTAAAATGAAAATTTGGTAAGGTGTGATGTTTTTAAAAATGTTTTAAAAGAGCGGGGGGAAAATTAAAAGAAATTTTTTAAAAAATTAAAAATTAACATTAAATTTTATTTTTTAAAATTAGGGTTTTTCCTGTGTGAAGTTGAAGCTTTTCATAATAATAATATAATAATAAAGATTTATTTCTAGCCCACCCAATCACAAAGAATCCGGGCGGGTTCATGGCTGGCATCTATAGTTTTTTGTGAGTTTTTCAGGCTTTGTGGCCATGTTCTAAAAGAGTTTATTCCTGACGTTTCATCAGCATCTGTGGCTGGCATCTTCAGAGAATGCTGGCATGGAAGAGAGTCGGGTATACTATGTGACCCTGGGTAGGGAGGAGTGATCTTTATGTTAATCTGTGTATTGTTCTGTTGTTGATGGCCGAGCCTCAGGGTAGGAGGATATGCAAAAGAGGATTAGTGTCTGATAATTGGTGATCATTGTCTGCTGGGAAGGTGGTTGGTGGTTTCTCATTTGCATTTGCTGAGTCCTGATTTTCCTATTTTTCAGGACTGGTAGCCAAACCACCTCCAAGAAACATAACCAAATAAGAAAGAAAAGCCATCAAGGACCTTAATTCGGACCCACAAATCATCATTCTCCCAGCAGACAAAGGCAATGCCACAGTAATCATCAAACAGAACAATACAAACAAAAAATCAAGGAACTCCTGGATCCTACAATATACAAAAATTGAAACAAGACCCAACCAACAAAATCACCAGGAAAATGAACACCCTGATCAAACACCCCTAAATTCAGCCAACCACAAGACAAAGTTTGTGCAAATCTGCGGCTTTCCGACCAAGATTCTATGGACTTCCCAAGATCCAGAAGGATTTTATTCCACTCCGACCCATAGTGAGTGGTATTGGATCCCCCACATATGATTTGGCCAAGTTTCTGGACACACAATTACAAATCCATATAGGTCAACTCCCCCCCCCCCACACACACATCAAGGACTCGGCTCACTTCATAGGAAAAATCAATAACCTTGAACTTAAACCTGGGGACATACTAATCAGGTTTGATGTAGTCTCCCTGTTCACCAAAGTTCCCATAATGTATGTCATGGCAACCATCTGACAAATTTTTCCCAAAGACATCACAGCCCTGTTCGAACATTGCCTCACCACTAGCTATTTCCAATGGGACAATGGATTCTATGAGCAGAGAGATCGGGTAGTAATGGGAAGTCCTCTAAGCCCTATGATAGCAAACTTTTACATGGAACACTTTGAAAAGCAAGTCCTGGAAACAGCACCAAAAAAGCACACAACATGGTTCCGATATGTGGATGACACTTTCGCCATTCGGAGTCATGGAGAAGAATATCTGGCTGTGTTTCTGAATGATCTGAACAACATCCACCCTAACATCCAATTCACAATGGAAAAAGAAAAGGAACACTGCCATTCTTGGATGTCCTAGTCATCCACAAACTGAACCAACGTTTGAGCCACACAGTATACAGAAAACCTACACACACAGATAGATACCTGCACAAGAACTCCAACCATCACCTAGAACAAAAAAGAAGCACAAAAAAACCACTGGTAGACCAGGCAAAACGGATCTATGAACCCCACTTCTTGGAAGATGAATTGAAGCACCTAGACCAAGCTCTACAGGGTAATGGTTACTCCAGCTCAGACATCAGAAGGGCTGCCAGACCCAGAAAAACCCAGAGGAGTGAAGACAAGCAGCCACCTAAAGGGAAGGTATTTTTTACCATATGTCAAAAGAGTCACAGACAGAACAGGAAAACTTTTAAGGAAACACAGGCGGGATACAGACCGCCGCTTTGAGGCGGTCTCCCGCCGGTGCCATTTGCTCCGCGCGGGAGCCGCAGCAGCCAAACTGCGCAGCTCCTGCACGGAGCAAAAAAGAAGCTCCATTTCGGAGCTTCTTTTTGCGGCGCCTCTATGATGTCGCGAGGCGCCGCTGGCGCATTCACAACGTCATAGGCGCCGCAACACGTCTGGACGCTATGCATCCAGTACATAAAGATGGCGGCGCCCATGTGGAAGGGGCGACGCCATCTTGTACGTATTGTATACGTACTAGGGTTAGGGGGGTGCGGAAGCACCGCCCCTTCCTAACCCTAGTACATATACAATACGTACTATATGGCGGTTTGTGTCCCGCCACAACTTCCAAATGGGTTACAAACTGACCAAGAAAATCCAGCAAATGCTGCGCTCAACAAAGGACAGGAGAGACCTTCTCATGGCAATGGGAGTTTATCACATACCGTGCAGCTGCAGACAAATCTACATAAGGACCACCAAATGCAGTGTCCAAACATGAATCAAGGAACATGAGAGACACTGCAGAATGAGTCAGCCAGAAAAATCAGCAGTAGCAGAACACATTATAAACCATCCTGGACACAAAATACTGTTTGAAAACACTGAAATTCTGGACCATACTAACAACTATCAGGTCAGAATGCATGGGGAAGCCACTGAAATCCACAAACACCAAGACAACTTCAACAGGAAAGAAGAAACCCTTAAAGTGAATAAAATTTGGCTACCAGTCCTAAAAAACAGCAAAACTAGAACTCAGCAAATGCAAATGAGAAACCACCCAGGGTCAGGGGCTTTCCCAGCAGACAATGATCACTAATTAAGCAGTCACTAATCCTGTTTGCATATCCTCCCACTTTGAGGCCTGGCCATCAAAAACAGAATAATACACAGCATAACATGGAGATCACCCCTCCCTACCTAGGGTTACTCTTCTAGAACATGGCCACATAGCTCGAAAAACCCACAAAAAACTAGGGTTTTTCCTTTTTCCTCCCACTGAGCTTCAACCTGCTCATGCCATATCTTCAGTATTTTAAAGGGATGTAGGCAAAGAGCACAGCCCATTTATACCAAAAGGCAGGTGTTTGGGGAGCCGAGGTCTCTCACCACACACACACCCTCCTAGTGATACCCATGCTCTCATGTAATTTAACTCATTTCATTCATTTCATCTCCAGAAGGTGAAGGTTTTGTACAATATTTCCCCCTTTTATCCTAACAGCAATCTTTTAAAGTAGATTAAACTGATAAGCTGCAGATAGCTCATGGTGACCACATGAGTTTAACTGGGAAGATGGAACTGGGATCTGATAATGCCACCAAGAGAAGGGATTCCATGGGTCAAAACATTTGGCACTGCCAGTACAGAAATACAAATACACAGCTATGATATAGCTCAATTTGTGTTGCATTCTGTCCTTCCAACTCAGACAGGAAATTGTAAAGCTAGAAAGGTGAACAAAAATTATTAGAGAGGTGAAATATTTCCTATAAACGTCTTGAATCAGGTTGGATTGTTACTCTGATTGGAATGGAGTGCAGCTGATGTTGGAGCTTAGCATCTGTTGTTTTGGTACATACTAAGATCAAGTAAATAAGTAAATATAAATAAAATAAATAATAAATAAACTCTTTTGTAGAAAAAGTTTTTCTAATAAAAAGGGAGTGATGAAACTATTTTAGTCATAATGTCTAACTTTTTTCAGTTATAAGTAAAACATTTTAAGACCATTAATATATGCCAAAAAAGAAGCCAAATGTGGATTTTTGAAAAGGTTGTGCATAATGTAACTTATGTGTGACAAATGTGGATAATGTGTTAATTTTACAAATAAATTCACGGCTACATAAACTGAAATCAATGTTTTTATTTGGTATTTGGGGAGAAGGCCACCTTGTTAATAGGCATTTCCTGGACTGTTGGCTCCATACATTATGAATTTCTAATATTCCTTATTGCTATTTTGAAAACTTGGCAACACTATTCTGCCCTACACCCAATACTTGGGTTTTTAAAATATGTGGAATAAGATTTAAGATTTTAGTCTATTTCAGTTGTTCAGGGAGTTGTCTATGTAGTTTCAAAATATTTTGAAAACAACTGAAACACCCACACATACATACCTTACCTTTAAGTTCTCTTTCTGGATGTATTTTTGCAATGTGGCCAGGTTAGTTATACTTTAGATGATCTTCAGGGCTGAATATCAGCAAGGCCTATGCTGTAAGGTTGTTATCACAAGGGAGCTAAATTTGGGGTTCTGTTTGAGGATGATGCTGTATGTGTGAGAGAGATATTAACAAGTAGAACCAATAAACACAAATATAATAAGCAAATCAGTTTGCAGTTCATTCAGTTGCTGAAAATAAAATAGAGCTGCATCCAAGGTGAAAATTCTATTTTCAACATTCTTCAGTAGAAAATTGTATTTACATTGAGGCCATGTGGTGCTAGGGTCTTACATCTATGAATCCAGAAATTCTTCCTTTTGGCTAAAATTCTCAAAGCAGATGGTATTTCTCAAAACCAAGCACCATCAAATCAGACTGGGTATGCTGTTCTGACATGCAATGTCTGTCCACTAGTTGTTCCAGTTTCTGGGTCAGGATTGCAGACTCGTGGTTCCTGAAACATTCTGCAGCTTATGGTTGTTATTCCTGAGTACTGATGGTGAATCTTGTATGTTTGCACTGAATCACATTTATGAGATTACAGGACTTCCAGGTGATGTGTTGTTTAACATAGTTCAGTGGTTCCCAAATTTTAGTTCTCCAGGTGTTTCGAACTTCAGCTTCCAGAAGCTCCAGCCAGCTTAGTCAATATTTAGGAATTCTGGGAGCAGAAGTCCAAAATATCTGAAGCACCAAAGTCTGGAAATCACTGACATAGCTGAATACAAACTTGGGAGATGTATTGTTGGTTTGCTTTTTAATCATATGCTGATGATTGTAGCATGGTATTTTTATTTTATTTTATTTTACTTACTCTGTCTTTTCTGAAACCTTAGGATTCAAAGGTGCTTTAAAAATTAAAACAAAACAAATAATTTTACTTAAGATTTTATTAAAATAAAAGTATAGAAGCTGGCAAGTTGACTCGACAGCTTCTACACCCTCTACAAATTTTCCACAAACTCATTTTTCTGTATAAACATTTTTTCAAATGCAAAAATGGTTAATCACCATGAGAATTTTTGCATTAGACTCCCACTCTTAAGAAAAATTATATAGAGTGAACCCTCTACCCCCATGGTCTTGAATGCTGAAATATTTGGAGTTTTCAATATTTGGAACTCCTTGCTGATGGTGTGATTTCCTCTTGACAACTGTTACATCTGCTCACAGTTAATATTTTCAGTATAATCCACAAGGGAGTGGTATGGACATCTACAGTACTAAAATAATGTTTTTGTAATGAAACACTTTAGGGGAGAAGGAGACACTTACAGTAATTGAGAAAGACAAGGATGTCTTGCAAGGGGGAAGTTACTGTACTCAAAGCATTCTAGAGAACATTCTAAGTAATATAGATTCACTGTTCTGGATATGCTCTGGATACCTCTGGAAAAGAGTTTTCCCCAGACCTCCATAAACATATCGTTAATTGAACTTAATAGTATTTCATGCAAAGAATGTGGTGTGTCACTAAACTATTGTTTTTAACCCTTTTAAAACATTTTTTGATGCTGAAAATTAGCAATTTCTTTATTTCATGGACTGGTAGCTCCTCAGGGATATAGCTACAGAGGGAAAGGCATAGTTCTCCATTAGAATTCTGATCCTTGATTAAATTTCTCTTTAATCCCCCAAAGTACTACAGTAACTTAAAACTTCAATTGAGCATTTAAAATGCAGCTCTGTGCTCACAGGGCATGTGGTGCATGACCTTCAATGGAGACAGATCAGATAGCATTATGTCAGGTACAATTGTGTTTGGCTGTTAGGCATTGGGGGCAGAACCAGAAGATATTTAATGTCCTCTTGCCTCCTTTGCTTCCTCTTTGGCAGCAAAGCCTGGACAGCTTAGACAGTATTAGATCGGATAACAGTGGTTTCATTGCTGCCTATGTCTCTGGTTTGTCAGTTGGAGTGCGAATATATGATGTTCTTTTCATGTGCTCTGGTCCCCCTTTCAGTCTGGTAGTGTGAGCAATGGTGGAATATGTTGGGCAGTTCCCTTCTTTGGTTTCTCAGTAGGGGTAGGGGATGATCTTGGGAGCATATGGGGTTAGTTCAGGTCTGTATGCCCAGATCCTCTGGCAGATATTTACTCCAGCCGGACAGTACTAAGTTGGCAACTGTCAGGAAGAGGACTTTTTCTTCAGCCACCCCTTGATTTTGGAATGACCTGACAGAAGAGATTCAACAATAATGCTAGGAATATACTGTCTGAATTGAAAACAGTATTAAATACCAACCTCTTCCAGCAGGTTTATCCAAATAATTTTAAACTGTGAATTAAGATGTTGGATTTTAAATGTAGACCATTTTAAAATGTGTATGCCTTATTTGTCCTTTTAAACTGTTGTATGTTTTAATTGATGTGGTTTAATTGATGTTGTTAATTGTTGATTTGTTGTTGTTCCCAACCTTGATCTTTGGGGAGAGGCTGGTAAGAAATAATAATAATAATAATAATAATAATAATAATAATAATAATCTGATTTTGTAAGGGATAGTAAATCCTATCCATATTATTGATCTTGCATGTTATTATTGTCAACTGTCCTCAAGTCAATCCTGACTCATGGCGACCCTATGGATGAGATAACTCCAAGATGCCGTGTCCTCAACTGCTCTGATCTTAGATCCAACAAACTCAGGTCTATGTCCTTCCTAATTGAGTCTAATCACCTGGCACATGGCCTTCCTCTCTTTCGTCGCGCCGCTTGTGACGTAGCGAGCACGCCCCTGGCGCCTCGCTACGTCGCAAACGCGACGGAAAAAGAAGCTCCATTTTGGAGCTTCTTTTTTGGTCCGCGCGGGAGTCGGGCCATGTGAAGGCTCCGGCTCCCCCGCGGACCTACTGGCGGCGGCGGTCTGTACCCCGCCTATATATCTTTACTCTTTAGGATCTTGTCTAGTTCTTTTATAGCTGCCCTTCCCATTCCCAGTCTTCTGAATTCTTGACTACAGCTTCCATTCTGAATAATGTTTTATTCAAGTTATAGGAACTCATAACTTTTTTTGATTTCCTTATTGTCCAAGTTAAATTTATGCCATTCCTCCATGGTCATTATTGTTGTTTTCAGCATTAAACTTGTCTTTGTGCTTTCTTCTTTGGCCTTCCTTAATAATTTTTCCAAGTCTGTGATGTTTTCTGCTAGTAGTATAGTGTGATCTGCATATCTTAGATTGTTGATATTCCTTCCTCCGATCTTCACTTCCCCTGCCTCTGAGTCTAAGCCTGATCTTCATATGATATTTTCTGCATATAGGTTGAATAAATAGGGTGACAATATGCAGTCTTACCTGACCCCTTTTCCTTTTAGGAACCATTCTGTTTCTCCATTGTCTGTTCTAATGATACCCTCTTGTCCTAAGTATGGATTTCTGATCAGGACTGTCAGATGTGGTGGTGCTCCTGTGTTCTTGAGAGCCATCCATAACTTTTCATGATCTATACAGTCAAATACTATGCTATACTCTGTAAAGCAAATGTTGATTCTTTTCTGGAATTAGTGGTCAATATTAGTGGCATAGTGGTTAATATTTTAGCACATTAATGAACAAATGGTTCATTAACATAGTACGTTACCATTCTGCGTTTCTGAGTCCTTCAATCTGACAAGATTACCAACCCTTGTTACAAGCATTCTACATAGTCATATCATAGTGCCATTAACAACTGCAGTTACTAGCAGATGCATTTTCTTTTCAATCATGTGCTCTTCCTCATATTATTTATTGATAAATGAATATTGTGATAGGTCATATTAGGAAGAAATCTCTTTTACAGCAGAGCTTACTAAAGCTACTAAAAATTCTAAGTTGAAGGGTTTACTCTTCAAAATAAAAAGAGAGGTTTAGAGTAATAATAGTTTTGCTCAGAACTGTTTAAAATGATGATTGAGGAATTTTAAGGGAACGAAACTCCCCCCTTTAAAGGAAACCAAACATGACCTTGGGGAATGAATGTCCCTTTGACCCATATAAAAGTCAAGTTGCAGTGCCAACATATGGAAATTATTTTCCCCTTCAATGTGTCTTGCAAAAGAGAAGGTTGGAATTATTGCACTGTGACTTAGTAACCACTCTCCCTCCTAGTTGCAATAAAGTGATGGCATATAACTTAACTGCTTCACCATGAACATTTCATATATGGTAGATGTCCATAGAGATCCATCCTTGCTGAAATGTGACTGTAACCATGTATTTGAAAGGAAACTCACCTACTGACAGAGAACATGTAGCCAATTCACATGACTGCATGTTCACATAGTGAGTTGGATGAGTTGGTGCCAAACTCTGCACTTCCTGAAGAAGTAATGCAATTGCTTCAACATGCACATAATTTATAACAACACCGATATTTACCATAACACAAAAGGAACTGTCTTTGCTTTCTGCTGGCTTTGATTATTTTGTTGTTCATTTTCTATATCTATGATGTTTCAGGAGCATGCATTCAGAAATATTGTAACTAACATTTAAAAATTAAGGTATGTGTTACTTGTTTTAATTTAAAATTAAAAGATGTGGCTGGAAAGGGGGGATTTTTGAGATGGAATGAATAATCTAATAATCCCCAAAACATGATGGCTGTAGGATTCTGAGAGCTGCCTTGAATTTTATCATCCTTGTCCTTGCCGAGGAGAAGGAAATAACTGAAAACAAACATATTTGAAGACTATTTGCTGTTCTGGATTTATTCTGTCTTTTGCACTGAAAAAGCACTTTATGCACAGAAATATAATTGTTCTGTGCAAAAAAAAAGTTTTCTACATAGAAAATGCCATTTTTTGTGCATAAAGTTTGTTTTCTGTTTCAGAAAATGTCACTTTCTGGGCAAACAACCCAGTGTGCATTTTTTCATAACTAATAATGGTGTGTTTATACTGTAGAAATAATGCAGTTTGACAACACTTTGTGTTCCTTATCTCCATCCTTTTGTCTGCAGTTTAAGACCTTTTTTCCCCCAGTAAAAAGCTCAAATTTTTACAAACTGTGTGTGGGCAGATTGCATTCTATTTAATTGGAATAAGGAAAATTGTAATTGTGTAGACTAGCCCTCAGGCACACATAAGCTACATCACTAACATGATAGCCAGCATAGAATAATGCTTAATATAGTATAGGATCTCACTCTCATTTTAAAGACTAGCTCTGGGCTAGTTATGCAAGCACATAGTAAAGTTTAATCTCTAGGAAAAAGAGGGGGGGGGGGAGACATTATCCAAGTGTTTCTGAGCAATCCATGGTGCCAACTAGAAGTCCTAATTTCACATCTATTAGGGGAAAACTGTGGTTGCCCACAATAATAGCTGAATATTCTATGCATGCCGTAGGAACATTTTTTATTATGAATTCCTATTTTAAGGACTTTCAAAGGAGTTTCAGAAGTTTAGTTCTGCTCAACTTTATATTTAACTGTATGCTCAAAATGTTTGCAATACTTAAAATCCTCTCTTTTTGGAGAGTTGTGAGGGCTCTGGCACCTATGACTCATCACTTATAAAGCTGTATGTGTACGCATGTGTGTATGTGTGTGATGCATGTATATATTTGCATAAGGAAAGCTGATAGGTCTGTGGTCATTATGTAGTTATTCTTTATAGTGTGCTAAGATTATGCAAACACTATCCAAAGTATTATATTGCTTGAGAAACCTGAACAGCCACACATTCTACACACTTGCTGTATACATGCCATATAAAAAAATTTAATGCCTTGTTGAGATGTGCCAAAAGCTCCAGGGCTTCAAGATCAATTACTGAAACTACGGTTCTGTAAACCTCTATGCAGATGTGGTTTTCTGAAATATGGAACATACTTAACAATGCAGGGCATCTGGCATGCAGTTTGCATAGGCTATATTACATCTGGACAGCACTTCTTTGGTAGTAGACTGGGGAGAATGCCTAAGAATCCCAGCATAGAGATTCATATTATACTTTTGGTGAGTAAAACCATCCATTGATAGTCCAATCTTGTGCATATTTATTTGGGTGTTAAATCACACTCTTTTAAAAACAGTTTTATCCCAGGTAATCTCTTGCTCTCTTCATTCTGTAAGCTTCTGATCAGGTGTAATGCTAATAAATAACTCCTATCTGATGGTAGAGATCTTATTGAGACGCAGAACAATGATGATGGGGGAGTGGGGGGATGAGAAATAATTGAATTGGAGTCAAAATTCTCAGTGAAAGTATTGATTTTGCATCTCCCAAGATTTGTTGCTAGATAAAGTACAACTGATTTGTAAATTCACACATTTGTGATTCTTCTGGTGTATTTCACATAAAGAAAACACACATCAAATTGTTTGTATATATATTTTTCAAAAATACAAATGGATGAAAATGTGTAAAATTGAAAAAATATATGCACAATCACATATTTATTACTGGGGAAATGTGTACAAAAATATTAAGTAGGGGAAAGGCCCACAAATTTTCATGCAGGAAGGAGAAAGAAAATCTTGCAACTCATTATAAATAAAGGATGGGGCATACTGGTTTGAGCATTGGTATACAACTCTAGGGACCTGGGTTTGAATCCATGCACAGCCATGGAAACCCTCTGGGTGACCTTGGGCAGTTCACACTCTCTCAGTCTCAGTCTCAGAGAAAAGCAAAAGCTTTTGAACAAATCCTGCCAAGAATCTCCATGATAGGTTCCTTAGGTCACCATAAGTCAGAAACAGCTTCAGTGCACACAGCAACAAAGAATGTAAGCAGGATTTGAAGAAATGAAATGAAATAAAATAGAGACTTATTTTTCACATCCCTATTCTCTACCATAGCCATATGGAATTCATTGGCCACAGTCAAATCTGAACAGGGGTTGCCAAGTTGTCCAAAATTGGTTTCTTTCTAACAAGCAGCTAGTCAGACAGGGTTTGTATAGGGAAAGGAAAGATAAGACCACAAAATACAGAGCCAAATGAAAGAAATGTGAGCTAAGGTCAACCGAGAAGAGAAACTGCCATTCGCCTCCATGTGTTCACTGAGTCTCCAGGGTATATCCCATCCCTGACACCATATTTCAAGTACTAGTTTGCCATCTTGCAAATATAACCAAAACAAAGGGCTATAGATGTATAAGATTAAAGCTCAGGTGTGAACAATGCAGCTCTGGTGTTGGACTGCAGTTCCCAGCAGTGCTAGCCTTTGTAAGCAGTGGTGTGGAATGTTGGGAGCTTCAGTTCAACAGTGACTGGTGGGACATATGATTCTTTCCCTGGATTAAAAGGTGCTGGGAGAAGTTTGGACTGAAATCCAATATGATTCAAATTTCTCGAACATTCTTAGTATCCAAAATACTTGCTGAACAGGGTGGAAATTCAGGGGGAAAGGCCCTCCAAATAACTCACTCTAAAGCTTTTCAAAACAGAAAAAAAAATTATTTATTTTTTGCAAACATCATGGACACATAGTTTTTTTGTGGGTTTTTTGAGCTATGTGGCCATGTTCTAGCAGAGCTTCTTTCTGACATTTCACCAACATCTGTGGCTGGCATCTTCAGAGAATGCTTTGCCTGGAAAAATTGGGTGTATACATACTGTGTGAGCCTGGGAATGCAGGAATGATTTGCGTGTGTATTGTTCTGTGTTGATGGCTGGCCTCAGCCTGGGAGGCTAATGCAAACAAGGGTTAATGTCTGCTAATTGGTGACATTATGCTGGCGAAACATCAGAAAGAAACTCTGCTAGAACATGGCCACATAGCCCGAAAAACCCACAAAAAACTATGTATGCCGGCCATGAAAGCCTTCAACTTTACATCATGGACACAACTTAGAACTTTTATTCTCTAGGTTTTTCATTCCTAGAATTGGACACCCCGCCTGGTTCTGAGTGAGTGTTTCTTCTTCCAGTTGGCTTGATGTACAAGGCTGGGGCCACATGAACCAGAGCACTCCAGGAGCAGCCCTGATTTTTCCCCCGGGGGCATCTGCTGGTTTTCTCTTTCTGACTTTAGAGCAAATGTTGCTGCAGTACCTACAGCGATAGGCACTATAGCAGGATAAGTTGTAAACAGCCACCCAGCATTACTGTGGGGGACTTTGGAAGAAATACAGCAAAAAGGTAACTTTTTTCAAAGAAACAATTCAAGGGAAGTATATGCCAGATTTGGTGCTGAACTGTCCAGGCATTGCCCAAACAGTTCAGACCAGAAACAGGGACTGGGCCCTGCATTTTATGGATTCGTCACTGAGAGAATGGGTAAAGACATTTTATTTATCCTGTGTTTATAACCCTTGAGTTATTTGGGAAATTTTAGTCCAAAAGCTAACGTTTCCAACTTCTGTCAGATATGAAGCTTTATTACATATTTACTAATTATCTAAAGTATTTGTACTTACAAGATAATACACAACAAATGCAAACAGCTAAAAACAAAATTTAGAAAACAGTTTTAAAAAGCACACAGTTAAAACAAAGTCAACCTTTGTTTTAGGAACCAAATGCTATGTCAATCACTGCAGTCTTGCCTACTTTCTGGAAGTATGGCAGTGACTGAGAACCTTATCGCACTCACAGTTTTCCCGTTCCGTTCCTGTTGACAAGGCAGACAGATCAGGAAACGGGCTGACGACGAACGCTATCGCATTAAGTCTTCTTAGCGTTATGTGAACGCGAAAAGAACGATCCCTATCGTACACCACTAACGGAGAAAATGACCTGTTGTCGTTTTTGGACCTCGCTGTGAACGGATATCACTGCACAGCCAGGTCCCATCCCGATGACGCCCCAACCATCCCCTGTCTTTGCGCATGCGCAGTTTACAAAGAAAATTGCATGCGGTTTTCAAAGGGAGCCTGGGCATTCTCGTTCCCTGTGTGTTCTATCCTAAGATGGATTCTCATGTTTTGGTCCTTCTCCATACCATCTCCCGTTACCTGATAATGGAGCAGGAATGGAGAAGAAAGAGGACACTTATGTACCGCTTGTTTTTTTAAAAAGTTGCTCTCAGACATGCCCTTGCTGAGCTCATGGATGTAGAGGATGCACCCCCCACAGATCTCCTTGAATGGCTATCCACATTTCCATCACCTTAGAGATGGTGGTTACATCCAATTCTTAGGAAGAATTGGTGGCTTGAAGAGGTGATGACTTTGTGGGATGACGACATGTCTAGGATATGTTGCCCTGTACCTTCTAGATATCGCACACAGAGGATTTTCCATTCTCATAACGTTTACTGGTGAGGGAGGATGGTAGAGAATCATCAGGGACATTTTACGCAAACGGAACAGCACGGGAACCCATTGCAAACATCTTGGTAACGAGGCTATGCGATAAAATCCGTTCCGTTCCATTACCATTGAGACCTCGGAACGTTTACAAACATGTGTGCGATAAACTCCTGAGTCATATTGACTCTCCTTGGTAGAGAGTTCCATACAACAGAGGTGCTGCTATCAAGAAAGCCCTGCCATACATACTCCCCAAACTAGCATCACAAGGAAGAGTAGTAGTTTATATCTGCATCCTTGATCAAAGAGTCCATCAAGGAAAATAAGATCAGCCATGAGATTCTCCCCCCTTTGGAATTTTATTGGCAAAGATTCATTTATTCAAAAATAAATGTGGGTTTCCCAGCACTCCCTTATTTAGGACCAGACAATATGTACTTTGTTGAAAATGCAATGATTTTTGTGGTTCCCTTCCCCCTGCTCTATACACACACACACAAAACACAAGCAGGATAACTTCAGGTGTACTTTTTTTAAAACAAAACTCTGTGTCTACCTAAATTGTGTAACATCACCCCCTTTTTAAATTAGTCTCATTAAATAAATTTTTAACAAAAATAAGAACAAATGCATTATAAAAGACAAACAAACATAAGCATGGGATGTGGATATAGAAAGAGAAGATCACTTCTGTCCATTTGTGTCAGATAAAAATGGAACATAAAGTTATTTAGCTCATATTCAATTCATGCGATCTTTCTACAGAGTTCACTGAGTACAGAGGTACCCCGGGTTACGAAATTAATTCGTTCCGCCGCCGCTTTCGTAACCCGAAATACTTCGCAAGCCGAAAAACCCATAGGCGCTAATGGGGTAAAGCCGCGATTTCGTGTGAAATAGCGCCGAAAAGCACCAAAAATTTTTTCGTAACCCGAAAAAACCTTCGTAACCCGGAACAGTTTTTTTAAATGGATTTTTTTCGTAACCCAGAAATTTCGTAAGGCGGCGCATTCGTATCCCGGGGTACCACTGTACTTGTCAGGTTAGAGGGGAGAGTTAAGGTGCAATGTGTCCTTCCAGAAGTCCAGTTGATCTCTAGGTGGTTGAAGCTACTAAGGATTTATGTTGACATAATAAAGGTGACCAGCCTTCATAAAATGTGTTGTCATTTTTGTGTCCATAAATTATAGGAAAGTTTTTCCGATATCCAACTGCCCATCCTCTTTTACAAACTATTAATAGAAGTTATGAAGCTTACATAACTACACAGATTCCCACACTGAAAAACCACATGTATTTTTTTTCTGTGCAGATTTTTTTTATAGGAATCAATGGCCTGTTACAGACAGGCCAAAATAAAGCTGCTTCGAGTCACTTTGAAGGTATGGTATTTCAATGATGCATGTGTCCTAAGAGTCCAAAAGCCACACCAAAGCCACGCTCCAGTCCTAAGGACTGGAATGCAGCTTTGGTGTGGCTTTTGGACTCTTAGGACTCATGCATCATTGAAATACCATACCTTCAAAGTGACTCGAAGCAGCTTTATTTTGGCCTGTCTGTAACAGGCCAATGAATGTTGCAAAATGTCATGTGT
>NC_056524.1:188682757-188697757 GCF_019175285.1 Sceloporus undulatus
TGTCTGTGTCGCTATGTGTTTGTGTGCTATAAAAAATAGGGAAAAAACTTATCTTTTTGACCCTATCCTAAAGACCTTCTTTTCCATTCTCTTCCAGTCCTTTCAATAATAAAAGCATATCCTTGCGTTCCTAACCAAAAATAACCTCAAGAGAGATAGATACTATATCAGGGAATGAATATTTCAGGTCATGTGTCAATGGACTCCAATTACCCCTCTCTACATACTCTCCCTTCACTACTGAAAATTTTCCTCTGTGGAAGGTTGGAAATGAATAATATGCGGGGCAACTGACATATCCTTAGGGTCCTTAAAAATGAACTTACCTTCATTCTGTTAATGTTTAAAAAGCCACACCACTTTTTAGGGAAATTGCAAATAGAGAGGTATGGCATCTCTTTGGGGTCATCCAACAATAAATGAATGATGTGTGCTCATTTTGATAGTTTTGCATCTTCTGTGAGTTTCAGGGCATCATGTACATATTGTTCTCTACCATGAATATGGGAAGCAGGAATGCCACATGAAAACCATGGCAAACTCAGTCATGTGGGAACTGAAGGGAAGTGTACCTTCCTATTTTCCTTCTAGCTTAGGGCATCTTTAATCTTGAGAAATATCTCTTATACACTGCTTTTCACTCTTTGGTATAGTTGGATATCCAATCTTGAAAAGATCATGTGGAATTTAAACAGAGTGACAGATTCTGCAGTGTTTTTCTCTGAATACCTTACATGATGAAGAAAACAGACTACAAGTAAAGCATAGTAATACATATTAAAATGTGTTTTGTATAAGTTGAAATGGCACACAGTAATATTGTACTGAACATTTTTGGGAACGTTCTTCTAAGTAATGTGGATTTTTATTTATGTAAAGGGAGTCCAAGTTGAATGTCAGCCACATTAACAAGAACAACAGCTACCACAACTAGCGAGCACAGCCTGCCTCAAAATTCCCATGGCATTTCCTGTTGAAATGAATAAGGCACTCTTGGGGCTTGCAAAAGAGGTTTTTTTTTAAAAAAAAAAAAAATCAAAACAAAACATGGGCCCATGGAGACCTTTCGGTTATATAGCATTTTGCCCTTTGAGTTTAGCCAGTATGTAGGGGTAAGGTAGCAGTGTATCTCAGAAAGTTTGGAAGTCTAAATTTGTTTTGCATAATCCACTAAAAGATCAAAAGTTTATCTAAATGATTTTGTTTAAATATAACACAAAATAGAAAAATAAATACAGCATAAAATAGCTATTTTAAAAACTATTTTCAAAAACTGTGCCTGAGAGCTCTTTACGATATTTACAGTTCAGCGGGAGTCTGACCTCCATGAGAACACAAGAAACAAGCCCTATCTCAGTAACTTTTAGTACACAAGGGACGTCGTAAATGGGCTCTTAGCATACACATATTTATATATTTATGAATGGCTAAGAATCTGAATTCATTGTAGCATATTAAAGTCTACTAAGATGACACTGAACTGAGTTATTGGCATTTTAATATTAGTCTTTAGCCTTCTATATTTTCATGCCTGAGCACTTGTTATTTGGTGTGTGTTTTTTTTAAAGTGATCCTATCCTTCTGTGGCACAGTGATTTGAGTGTTGGACTATGACTCTGAACACCAGTGTTCAATTCCCAGCTCAGCCATGAAACCTACTGGGTGACTGTGGGCAAGTCATATGCTCTCAGCCTCAGGGGAAGGCAATGGCAAACCCAATCTGAACAATCTTGCCAAGAAAACCACATGACAGATTCGCCTTAGGGTTTCCATAAGCCAGAAATGACTTGAAGGCTCACCACACACACATCTCTATGCATTATATGGTTAAGGAATTAAGCAACTGCATCACCATTTAAAATACAGAAAGAATACTCCGTAGACAAGCTGTAAATTCTTGGCCAGGATCTTAATACACATTAGGAACAGATAACTCAAAGTGAGCCAAGACACAGATATATGGTCAAATAATTAAGGATTATTTAGGAACCCCCACGCAAACACTTCCTCTCAATGAAATTATTAAACACGTAGGGAAATCTTTCAATATAATTTACTTCTTTCAATCTATTATATAATATATTCTACCTAGAAAGAGATTCAGGCATTCAGTCATCCTTCCCTCTCTTTCACACTCACATGTGCACAACCAAATTAGGAGCCACTATTGCTGGCTGCAAACTGAATCTTCTCTTCCTTGCTGGATGCCCAAAGGAGGCAGAAGAATGCACTCAGCTCTCTTTTTCCTTGCTGACATCAGCTGGAGTTGTGCTTAGCCAGGGCCTAGATACTGGAAAAGGACCAGCAAACTGAAGATGAATCATGATGAGATGGAAACTCTGTGGAGTCCTAGGTCCTGGAACTAGGCAAGCAACTTGTCCTGGATGGGACTGCAGGCCTCAGGTACATTGGTTGGAAGCAAATCCATTGTTGTCACTAGAGGCCTAGGTTGATTATGTGGCTCATAGTGCTTGGGGCCAACTTTGAATGGCCCACAAGGTATTGCCTTCTCTAGGAATCTTTTACATTGTGCAGTTAATGTACACTATGATTTCAACTTTAATTGTCATGGTTCTTGCAGATTATTGTTGTTGTTAACTGTGATCAAGTCACCTTCAACTTATGGTGACCATATGAATGAAAGATCTCCAAATTATCCTGTCTTCAGCCTGTTCAGATCTTGCAAACCCAGGGCAATGGCTTCCTTGATTCAGTCTATCCACCTGTTATGTGGTCTTTCTCTTTTCCTACTGCCTCCTCAAAGCCAAGCATTGTTTTATCATGTCTTCATGATATGTCTAAAATATGATAGTTTAGTCATCTTGGCTGGTAGATAGAGTTCAGGCTTGATTTACTGTAGCATCCACTTACATTTTTGGCAGTCCAGGATATCTGCAGAATATTCCAATAGGACCACATTTCGAATGAGTTGATTCTATTGCTTCAAATGAGTTGATTCTCTCAGCTTTCTTCATTGCCCAGCTTTCACAAACATACAAACAAACTGGAAATTCAATGGCATGGAGAGACTTTACTTTGGTATTGAATGATATTGTCTTTACACTAAAGGATTTTGTCTAGTTCCTTCATAGCTGCCCTTCTAAGACCTAGGTCTTTTCTCAACTGGCTGGTACGTCTGAGACCAATCTGGAGTATTGTGCTCTGGGACTGTCTCCAGATTAGCCATGATGTAGTGATGCAGCACTGTCTATGGACCAGCTGGTCATACACCTCTTTGGCATGGCTGGACCACCACCCCCACCACCCCTGGAGCCACTCCCACCATGGACCTTACCTCCAGGAGCTCTGTGGATGGGCCTTCTGGTGTGCCACCACTTCTCCACAGCATGGGCTTACCTGTACAACTGATGAGAGCAGGCAAAAGAAGAATCCCCTGATTATATGATGAAAGCTTGTGGAGACCCCCACCATTTGATTGGAGTGTCCCTCTGCCCTATTTCCTCAATCATATGGCTTTGACCACATGGTTGGATGCCTTATTCTGATCTCAGAGCAAGCGATCCTCAGATGCCAGGCAGCACAGCAGGATGTTTTCAACAGCCACCCAACATCGTAACAGAAGACTCTGGATCTTCCAGGAATATATAGAGCGACAAGTGAGTTTTAAAATCCATTATAAGGGAAGCTATACCCAAGGTTTGCCACTGCATCATTTGGACTCCTCACTGGGAGGACAGGGGAAGGCCATTTTCTTTGGCCATGCAGACAGGGGCATAACCTAACTAATATGTCTTAGGCCTAAACAGATTGGTTCTTTGTACTGGCCTGGGGCCAAAAGTAGGGCTGGATGTTCACATACCCACCCAGCCTTACCTTCGCCACCTGTGTGCCATGTTGGCATGCACCTGTCCACAGGGGTTGTGCCATAATGATGCACGAGCACTGGAGTGCCCAAACAGTGCTTCTTGGAAGGGAGCTCACGCACCATGATGGCACCCCTTCCAGGATGCTGCTTTCAGCAGCTTCTTTTTGCTCCCGAGAGGGAGTAGATCATTACCACAGGGCTAAAAGGGGTGGCTTTTGGCTGACCATTTGTCAAACCCCTAAGTCTTCTTAAATCATTTTTGTTTTGAATTCTGAATTGTTTTACATTTAAATTATTAAAAATGATAATTGATTTTACTTGTACATTGTCCTGGGATCCTGTGATGTATAGCAGTATATAAATAATTTGATGTATAGCAGTATATAAATAATGTGAAGCCACATCCCAGTAACTGTAAAAGTAACTAAAATGTCAGTTATGCTGCAAAATGAGTGGTGTTAGATTCCAGTTGCAATGCCATACAGTTATATCTTCATTATTTCAAAAAGGAACTTAATACAAGTAATATTTAACTTGCAACTATTTACTTCCAAGCTCTGGTCTTACTGCACACTGGGAGATATTGCTGGCCAGGCTCTAACCTTTCTTTTCCTACACTTGGCTTCTCATCGCTTGGAGTGAGTGGAGGGCCAGGGAAAGCACAAGAAAACAAAGCCAAAAGAAAAAGTGAAACACTCAAAATGGTGCCACAGTATATAGAAAACTTTAATAAGAAATATAAAATGCCCATTATGTTTTGGTTTCTACCTTCCTCTGGGATGTTGAAAGAAATAACAAGCCATGTTTCAAAATACTGTGTACAAAAAGAATTCATTAACTCTCCTTCTTGTGGCATCCAAATTGTAGAACCTTCCTAATATTGAAATGTACTGAAATGTATGCCCCCCACCTATTAAATTTTAGGCACTGTGATGAAAACTTTTCAAAATCAAATTGACTAGCTTTTAGCTGTAGAAGCCCACAGTTTGGATCCTAACATATTAACTTACAGAGGTTCATGAAAGAAAAGTTTCCTTTGCTGGTCTCACAGCAGCCCACTATCCATATTTCCTCCCTCTTTGGAGGCTCAAGGATTCAGAGTGCTGGTTGAACCTATCAAGATATAAGGAAGTCCATGGAATATTGTTTCCCACACTTTGAATACCAAGTGGTTACCCCATCCAAGCAGATATACCTATTTTCTTGGCTAATGTGCCCATATTTTAATTTGCAAGTTTCACTAATAAAGCTTGGGAATTTTTTGACTTCAAGAATTTTTTAAAGAGGCAGACTTAAAAAAAAAAATACACCTTGTTCATTTGCCAGTCCAAATACATACAACTACATGTGAACTATTATATTGTATTTCATTCCTGCACAGGCTTATACATTTCTTTCAGTTTGTGTATATGTATATGTGTGTGAAGAATGATGATTATCAAATTTCAATAACTATTGCTGCTCGTTATAATGGATTTTTGTAATAAATTTAAAATAGAAATTTATAGCCAGTTCTCTATCAGGGCATCTTAATGACATGCATGGTTATTAGATACTCTGTTCACAAATTGGGCACAAGTTTGAGCAAATTATCAAATTACATTCTTTGAGGCACACAAAAATCATGTGAGCGGGTTTAAAATCCCAGCAGTTCATGAAGTTTTATAAAAAGAGGGGAGGGGAAGCTATCTGCAAAGCTGAACAATGGGACCCTTTTAAATCCCCCAGTGAGTGCCTATTAAAACCACAATTTACAACTATACATAACATCTAACGTGTTAACCAGGTGTTCCAGTATTATTGTTTGAAATTCTACCTTGGTTTAAATCAAATGAAGAAAAGCCAAAAGCTCAATTAAAATCCCACACTGTGTCTTTATCACAGTAAGGTGAGAGATATTTGTTGTAGTTTTGAATGGCAGAAATTTCATAAGAACTGGAGGCCATCCTCCCCCACTCCTCACCCCCTGTTTCTTATTTCTTCTCACAGTTTACTGGCATTTCCTGTGATTAACTAAAGAGGGGGGAGCTAGAATAAATCTGGGAATTTCTGGCTTAATTTTAGTAGCATCCTGGACACTCTAGCTGAATTTGACAATTGAGTGTTGTCATGGGATATTAAAATCCTGCAGAGGGCCTATTTAAGCTATTATTTCATAGGCTGTCCCTTAATCAGTTCCATCCCCGTTCTGCACACTCTCTGCCAACATGTGTCTCCTTTATTTAATAGTTCAGTGACAACAAATTTATGTTGCTAAGCTCCAAAAAGTAAACCTTACCAAAATACCTCCCCAAACTGCCTTTACAGACATCCACCAAGGTAATACGGAATTCAGTTGTCTTCACTCGACCATAATTACTTCCAGATTTCGATTGCCTATCTCTGTCTTTTGGTCATTTTTCTCATTCCACCTCAGACCAGAAGTCCTAGTTTTTCTTTTACATTCATGTTTTTTTTAAACTCATATTTCATTGCCACCTACCCCTTTCACCTTTGCTTTTTGCAGACCTTGGCATTTTGCTACAGTTATCTTGTTCTCCATCCAAATATGTTTTCTCCTGAGCTTAGTTACAAATTGACAATAGCTCTTGAGATAAATATTTTGCTTTTGTTTTGCTTTTCACAATGGCTCACACATACAGACGGTATACAAAACAGAAATGTAAGTCATCACAACATCTGTTCTCTCTTAAGTTTTCATTTTTAAAAAAATATGTGCCAGAACTTTTTCCCACACCCACCCAGAATAATTACAATTAAAAAAAAAACAGATCAGTCTGTAATAACTTCAGCTTGATCCAAAATTTTAAGGACAATTTGCAATTAATGTACTTGTTGCACCATGTTTTTTTGCAATAAGGAGGGTGACATAATCATTTGTTTTTCCTGATGTTATTACAAAACAAAACTGTCAATGTTATTATTATTATTCTTTATTTATATAGCGCTGTAGATTGTGAAAATTACTGTTACTTTCATCACCCCAGTTATAATTACAATTACTACACGTTTCATACCAAAATAGTTATTTGCTTATTTATTTTTCCAAAATGTTTTGGCTAAACCCTGTGGTGAGTTAAGACCAGAGTAAACCCATAGAATCAATGAGATTTACCTATGTGTTTGCGTACCATTCAACAAATGTTTGAATGGTCCAAATCCAGTAGCCTGTATGTGTTTGGTTCTTTTAAAGTTCCATTTCATTGTAATAAAAGAGAAAATTCTTGAACTGAGTGTCCTGCACTAACTCTGGTCAGCGGTGATTCTGCAGGCATTGGTTTATCCAAGTATGCTACGTCATGAGACCTCTTTAATAGGAAACATCAACCAGAGATTTTGGAATAGGGAGGCAACTGAGCCATCCCTCAAGAGCAGGCTTTCATAAATGATTGAGAAAAGATTGACTACCAAGACTTCTGACCAACTCTCACCAAACCCTTGAATTATCGTTCAGAAATGTACGAAATGTTGTTGTAGTTGGGCCCTTCAAGGAGTAACCAAGGCTGAATGCAATTTATCCTATGGACACATAGTTGGGAGTAAGACATTATGATAGCTGTTTTGATAGCCTGACTGGAGAATCCAATGACAGCTAAAGAAAGTCTGTCCTGTGCTCAATAGGACTATGAAGTACTTGTAGCCTTTGAGATTATCCCTAAATTAAGAGAGGACTTAGATCTTGAAGCATGACAATCTTCAGTAGTCATTTCCCCCCAATATTAGGGGTGGGGAAAATAGAGGTTCCGGCCTCCCTCTCTCTATCTCTCCATCCCCAGTCTCATTCCATCCCCACACTAAGGCTGATACAGACAGCCCTAAAGGGGTGGTTTGAGTGCCAGATCGGAGCCATGGCAACCATATGCTGCAGCCTTAATCCAGTGTTTTTACAGCCCAAAAAGAAGTGGCAAAATGCTCTTCTGTGCTCCTGCAGTGTTTAACATCTGAATTCTGTGATGCAGGAGTGCTGCAATGTTGCCTGCCATCTGGGCAGGCAGGCGGCATGACACTGGCTTGGGAGCAGTGTTGGAGTGTGCGTCATCTAAACACTATGCCCTCATGCCCCCATGCTGCCCCCAAGACGGTGCTTACTGCTGGTCTGTTTCAGCCCTAAGTAAAAAAAAAGAGAGAGAGGGAGAGGGAGAGAAACTTGGCCCCAAAAGCAGGATGTTAAACTGGGAGTGACTTCTGGTCATTTCCAGGTTGCATTTTGAGTAATATTTAGTTTAAAATGTAGAAGAAGAGCCTTTTTAATATGACGTGCTGTGCTGTTGTATCTTTTATTATGTTTTAAATTTTAAAACATTGATTTTAAAGTTTGGAAGCTTCAATTGGTTCAGCCAAATTAGTCACCGATACATCTAGGTTTGACCATATAACACCTCTGCTAAAATCTCTTCACTGGCTGCCGATCAGCTTCTGGGTGCGGTACAAGGCATTGGTTATCATCTTTAAAGCCCTACATGGCTCAGGCCCAAGTTACTTGTGGGAACGCTTCTCCCTACATAATCCGCCCCGCACACTCAGAACATCTGAGAAGTAGTTATTGGAATATCGTAATACCAGGTTATTGACAACTTCCCATAGGGCATTCACTGCTGTGGCTCCTAAATTGTGGAATGACCTACTGGAAGAGATCTGTCTTATTACCACCTTAGATGCCTTTAAGAAGGCACTTAAGACGGATCTCTTCCGATGGGTTTATCCACCATATTTTATATAAGAGATTATGACAAAGTGCTCCACTCCTGGCTACGATTGTTTGACTATCCAATGACTTTGTCATTTTATAGCACTAATAGGAATGTCTGTATTTCAGTTTTAATATTTTATTGATTACATTTTGTATTGGAATTGTATTATTTTACTGATGTAATCCCACCTCGATCCATGGGCTAATAAAATAATAATAATAATAAATAATAATAAAATATTTTTCAACTCTAAATTTTGGGCTTTTAAAAGAAATGTTTAACTGCTTTTGAACTTTTGTATAATAAGATTTTACCTGTACTTTGTTCGAATTTGTTGTAACCACTTTGGTTCCACACAAAGGGAAAAGCAAGACATAAATTAAATAAAGAAATAGAAATAGAAACAGGTTTGAAGCCCTTACTGCTCCAGCCGGGCGCCAGTTTGGCACACATCCATCCACACAGTGCACAACGCTGGCCGCAGCGTCCAAACAGCACAGTGCAGAAGGAGCATCATCATGGCCAGTGTGCCTATGGCACTCCTTCCAGAATGCAAAAGAAGCCCCCTTTTGGGGCTTCTTTTTGTGCCCTTCAGAGGCCTCAGCATGCAGTTGCTGCGGCCTCTATCCAGGGCAAAAAGAGGCAGCGTTCATCAAACTATTCATTACAACTGTAATTGATTTTTTAAAGGAAATAATTGTTTATTCCCTACTTGCTTTAGCAAATTAGCTCAGAAATAAAACAAACAAAAAAAATCTTGACCCAATGTCCTTCTTGTCCCCTGCCCCCAGTTCAGTAAGAACCCAAGTAGCAGCAAAGTGAAATATACACACATGCCTAAAGGGTCTCCTCCAAATTACAAAATGTTAAGGAGATCAGACCTCTCAGAACTGTTCAAGAAATGTATCATTCATATGAGGGAGAAAGATATGAAACAAAGCAACACACAGTATCAGTAAACAGACTGAAGACAGATCTGTTAAAGTGTATTTATTTGATATTAAATACATAAATCAGCTTAGAGCAACATATCCTTTTTAGCCACTTTTAAGCCGACAACTGTTTGAGTACCTGCATTTAGTATTGTTATGGGTCTGTACTGCAGAATGGATATGATTATTATAATTCATGGCATTAACCGAGACCAATCTCTACTGCTCCATGCTGCACAACCCAATTAAGAGTAACAGAAACAGCTAAATTTAACAGGTCCAGTGACATGATAATGGGTTCAAAGGAGCAATGCCCTACATCTCACATCAATGGCAGTTGGCACATTGTTTTTTAATAATACTGCTTAAATATGAATTACAGAATTAAAAGCCTGCATTTGAATAATGAGTAGGATTTGACTTAGATTTATAAAAGTAAGTAGAAAATGACCTGTAAATATAGCCAATGGCATATGTGCTCCCATGTTTTGCTTTAAAAAGCCCAGCTACCAAAGCCAAGTGCTTAATTTTCTTTTAACAAATCTTGAAGCAACCAGATCGTTCTCACTAGCAATCAAAATACTTTTTTCTATGTGACACTTTTCCTCACTCTTCTGCCAGTGAATTTAGGCCAGTGTAACCCATATTCAGTAGACTTCATGTAAACCTCAGCAATTTTTGTGCACCCTTCGCCTTGCAAAGGACAGAAACAACCTGGAGCTCAAACAAAGTATCTTTTCACATTGCTAATGGAATTTAAATTTTACTTTCCATACTTTATGTCTCTTTATCTCCTAGAACCCACATAGCCATAAGAAGTGTCCTGCCTGCATGGATATCTCTCCATACCATCTCAACTGAAAACAACAACAGCCATGACAACAGCATGACAAAATGTAGGCCTGTGACTCTAATACTGTCATATTTGTCTTTCTCTTTCGTGATTTATATCACCTTTGCCCGATGAAGAAGCCAGTGGAGCTTCAAAATCTTACAGCATATATTTGGTGGATTCTGGTTGGCCCAATAAAGGTACTACTGTTTTGTGGATTTTGTATGTTATGGTACATTTCTGGTATAGTTTATGTCCCACACCTATTTTATTGTTCTAGCTTGTCAGATATTTTTGGCTTAGAGGTGACAATAGGATAAAGCTCACTCAGTTTCATGTCTAGAATCCAAAACACACTGCAGAAACAATCCCGTCTGAGACCACTTTATCTATCCTGGCTCAATGCTAGGAAATTCTGGGAACTGCAGTTTTAGCCTTCTCTGTCAGAGAGCTCTGGTGCCACAATAAACTACAGTTCCCAGGATTCCCCAGCACTGATCCAGGGCAGTTAAAGCAGTCTCAAACCAGATTATTTCTGCAGTATGTTTTGGACCTATGTGGAAGAATTCAGCTTTGGTTAAGTCTGGCATTCTGTACATTTTTCTACACTAGTTTTCAGATGTAGCAGAATGCCAAGCATTGGGAAGTATATGGGATAATAAAATGAATTTTATTTATTTACTTAATTTAGATGCTGCTTGGAGAAAAGATGGCATATAACTAAAGTAAATAAATAAAATAAAGTAAATAAATAAATTTTAATTTATAGTTATTCCCAAATGACAAAATACGGAAATTATAAGAAACCATGCCATATATATGCTTCATTTATCTATTGTGCATGTTGAGCAACTTAGAGACAACTGTGATTGTTTTCTTGGATTTGGGTAGAGTCATGTGAAATTCCTTGATGGTTTTCATCTTGCATACAAGATGCTGCCTTACTAGACTTAGGGCATCAGACCAAAGCACATTTAAAATTATTATTCCATTTTGGACATACATTGGACTGATTTTGTCTTGAAAATAATATGCATAAAAAGACACAAGATTGTGTGGCCAGTATGTCAGAGCACTCCTATATTTGACTCAGTAACTAACGTTACTGACACTAGTGTACTGCTTATATATGGAATCATTACTGGCATTAACCTCTGATCAGTGCCCTCTAACCCAATTTGTGTAGTGTTATTACAACATAATCTTCTCTGTAGGAATAAGAACCAGCAAGACTACTAGTGCTACTGGTTCTATAATTGCTTGAAATTCTGTGGGATTATCCCCCCTCCTTTTTCTTCTTCTTTTTTTTTAATATATCAATCAAAACATCACTGAATGAGGAGTCTCTTTCAGGAAAATTTCATCAAAATTGGGTCAGTCCTGCATATGACAGTTTTCATTTAAAGTATCTCAGGTGGATGCATATCCATTCTTTTGTTCACTATTACCAAGGAATGTGATTCTACCACCTCTCTACAAAGGAGGCTGAAATGTATTTATAATTAGAAAGTTCATCTGGCAGTTAACCAAGATCTTCCTACTGGAATAGAAAATCCACTGATAAAGGATTTAATTTGAATAGAGGTTTACTTCTTAGATGAACTTGTTTTTATTTTTTATTAGTATATGTATTAATTTCCTAAGTATATTAACAGAAACAAGATGACCAAAAACAAAGGGGGAAAACTAAAAATAAAACACTTAGAATTGAAATCTAATTATTGATAGACAGTAAGATATCAAGATGTGAAGACATGTTTCCCTTTTTATTTTCCAATTACAAATCTGAAATAAATTAATGGTGTGGAGATTTTCTTTATGACTCATATTACAATTTGATTTAATCTCTGTTTCATAGTCTGAGGAAAGACTTTGATGGATGTTCAATGTCTTCTTGATTTGCATATAAAAAAGACATCCCATGTTTTAGGGCAAAATAGATATTTTAGCTTTATCTTTGACTAATGTAAGAGGAGACGATGCAGACCAATTGAGCACTGAAGGAGGCTACTACCTGCGGAACCCCATCAGCCTATCATGACGGCTGGCTGGTGCTGACCAATAGTGAGGGACCACAGCGAGGGCCCATCCAGTACCACTGAAGCAGAGAACAGACCTACAAGATACAAGAAGACAGTGAAGCCAAATAGGAGACTCTGGGTGGCCACAGAGCAATGTCAGAAGTGAACATGATGGAGCAGGCCATTTAAGGCCAATAGAGAGCCAAAAGTGGTGCCAGTGGTGGTGGTGCTATAGGGTGAACAGGCTCTAGAAGAGAGCCAGGGCAGAAGCAACAGACACTTCCAAATGAGTCTGAAAGGGGACACTGGGAGAGATGAAGGGGGCTGAAGAAGTGGTGTCCAGCTTGATGGGGCAGTAGTAATGGGGAGCTAGCAGAAGGTGAGGAGGGCTGGGGCAAGTGGTTGTGAGGCAGAGTAAACATGAGCTGGGAGCCTGGTTGCAATGACGGAGGAGGCAAACAGAGCAGAGGCAGTAGAGATAGAGACTCTGAACAAGGAGCAGTAGAAACAGTGATGATGATGCATGAAGAGGAGAAAATGAAGCAGCACTGGAAGCAGAGAACTTGAAAGGGGGGGACCTGAGGAGGTGAATTTGAGGGGGGGTGGACTTGAGAAAGGGGTGGATTTGAGTGGGGACGGTTGAGGGGGGGTGAATAAGGTAAAGTGAAAAATAGATAAAGTCAAAAATAGCTTTGAACTGTTAAGCCTAATGGACTGGGAACCAGAAAAACTATAGAACAGAAAGAGACTATTTGTGATGCCAAAAAGGAAGAGAAGAAATCATGATGAGAGACAAAATGCTTCAAGCAGAAAAGGCAGACAGGAACAAAAGCAGAACCATGAATACAAGTGTTCAAAGACTAGTGTGCAAAGTGAAAGAGAACTGCCATAACAATCAGTGCAGAGGAATAAAAAACAACAAAAAAGAACATGAAGAGACCTCTCCTTCAAGAAATCATGAAATTAAGGAGAAATTAAACCAAAAGGTGGGGATGCTCAATCAGAGAAGGAACATGATACACGACCAAGAGGAATTAAAAAAGATGATCGAAGCAATACACAGAAGAGCTGTATAAAAGAGATGAAAGGATGACTGAAACAGTGGAAGGATAATCATATGAAGATGAACCCAAATTCTGGAAAGTAAAGTGAAAGTTGCACTCAGAGCAAACAGATGACATATCAATAGAACTGCTTCAATCTACAGAGACAGAATTGATTTTAGTTCTAACTAAAATCTGCAAACAAAGAAGGAAAACAAAACAATGGCCCACAGAATGGAAAACATCAGAATGTATTACCATCCCCCAAAATGGAGATACAAAAAATTGCAGTAACTACAACACTACTAAATTTATTCCCCATGTAAAAAAATCACGCCAAAATTCTGTAATAAATATGCCTATCATATATGGAGCAAAAATTTCCAGAGGTGCAAGCTGGGTTTAAGAAAGGAAGATGCACTAGGGATCATATTACAAATATACACTGGATAATGGAGTGCACCTGGGAATTCCCAAAGAAAGTCAGCATGTGCTTTATAAACTTCAGCAAAGCTTGTGACTGCATAGTCCATGAAAAACTGTGTGTAACCTGTACTCAGGACAGGAGATTACCATCACATCAGAATATGGAGGAACAAAAGATTTCCCAAATGGAAAGAGGGACAGGTAAGGCTGCATTCTATCACTATATTTATTCAGTCTGTATGCAGAAAACATCACATGCAGAGCAGGGTCTCAGAAGAAGGAGGAGTGAAGATCAGAGGAAAGAATATTAACAATCTACAATAAAGATGGCTTTCTTTTTAACATTAAGAAAACAAAAATACTGACCATGGACGATTTACATCAGTTCATTCTAAATGATGGGGAAATTGAAATTGTTAAAGATTTCCCATACCTTGGATCAATCATTGATCAGAACAGAGATTGAAACCACGAAATCAGAAGACTAGGAATGGGAAGGACAAGTATGAAAGAACGAGACAAGTTCCCTAAGTGCAAAGATCCGTTTCAGACCCCCCTGCATAAGCTGAATTCTGCGCATGCTCAAGCCCCATTGGAATGAAGGGGGCTCGTGCATGCGGTGACACGACGGCGCACGCGCGCCATGGGCACAAGCCCCATTCATTCCAATGGCACATGCCGCCCCTTGTGCCCTGTGCGCTCCTGTATGTCTCTACATGGGTTTGAGCGTATGCTCAAATCTGCATATAGTGTGCCTGCGTGTGATGTGGGCGCACTGTAAAAGTAAACAGTTAGGATCATTCAAGCCATAACATTTTCTTTCACCATGTACAGATGTGAGAACTGGACAGTGAAGAAAGCTGACAGGTAGAAAATCAACTCATTTGAGATACAGTGCTGGAGAAGAGTGTTGAGGATACTGTGGGTAGCCAAAAAGACAAACAAATGGGTCCTAGAACAGATCAAATCTGAACTTTCCCTTGACACCAACATTATGAAATTGAGACTGCCATAGATTTTCCCATTCTTTAAAAGGTCCAGGAGAAGCCCGGGTCAGTTACAGGATGAGTACTGCCCAGGGAAGGAGCTGTGCAATAGAATCTATACCAATGTGTTTACATCCCACGCCTACCATGGAAATAAAAGCTGGTGCGCTAATCTCCTGACATATCATGAGAAGAGATGGATCACTAGAAAAGACAATAATGCTAGGAAAGGTGGAGGGCAGT
>NC_056524.1:188702757-188764626 GCF_019175285.1 Sceloporus undulatus
TGGATTTTCTTCATAAGTATTGAATTACCATTCAAGGTGCCTACTCAGGTTGGGACAAACAGATGGAATCAGGTCATTGTATAAAACATCAGGCACTAGCCATTTTCTGGCTTTAGTAAATCAAGAATGATGGTGCTGTGGTGTTAAATGGTTTAACAGTGTTTGTATACAAACTGTATTCCCAAAGAAATTCAAATTTATCTCTTAGCTGTGATGTAATAATAATAATAACAACAACAACAACAACAACAACAACTTTATTTGTATCCCACCTACTCTGATTAGGATTGAGGCAGTTTACAGTAAAAAACAATCTAATACATAATAAAATAACAAAACCAATAACCCCAAATTCTACCTTCACCCCTTAAAATAACAATTAAATCATATATACATTAAAATGAATACATTAAAATCAACAAAATAGAGAATGGGGTGCAGACTAGTCAATGAGAAGCACTGGGATGATAATTGATGGTTCAGATGTACAGATGTGGGAATCACAAACAATAAGTTGTTTTGATTCATAGAAGCCAAAATCATTGAATTTATTTTTTAATCTTTTTTTAAAAAAATATTTTTGACTACATGCCCTGTTTCAGATATTTTGAGACCAGAGCTAAACTGCTAGATAATTAACTTCCCTATTATCACATGAATATTATGCAAAGAGAAAAGGGGTTTGCATTGCATTCTATCCTATTAATGCTACATTCGAGGCTTTTCTAGTTAGGTCAGCTTTATATGGAAACATCCATCTTCTCATTTCCTACTTCTCTTGGTCTCACTAGCCCTTAAAGCTGGTGTAAAAATGTTATATAGTTCTAAAAGTCATAGCAACCCAGTGTCTGAGTACTCTTGTTCCTACTGCTCCCTTGCTTTTCACTCCTGTCCTACCAATATAGGCATCCCATAGATTAAAAATAAAGCTTTGACACTTTACCACTTTTTCTAGCTCTTTCATTCTTCATTGCTGCATCTTCACTTTCCTACAAGCCTTCCTTTTCAATCCACCCTTATTCAAAGGGCTGTTGGATCACCCAGCCAACTAGCCCCTTAGGTTCATGATTTTCTCAGCTAGCCTCTTGGGTTGCCTTTCTATCAATAGTATACATCTTCTTTAGTTCTTTGTGTCTCTTACACCTTGATTTTATCAACACTCTGTTGTCTGGAGCATGTCCAGAAGAGGATAACCAAGATGGTAAAAGCTCTGGAAACCAGGCCCTTTGAGGAGTGGCTTAGGGAGCTGGGTATGATTAGCCTAGAGAAAAGAAGGTTAAGAGGAGACATGACAACCCCATTTAAATATTTGAAGGGGAATCATGTTGAAGATGGAGCAAGTTAATTATCTGCTGCTCTAGAAACTAGGACATAGATAAATGGATTCCAACTCCAGGAAAAGGAATTCCACTTAAACAGCGGAAAAACTTCCTGACAGTAAGAGATGTTCAGAACAAAAAACTGGAAAGCACATGTTCACAGTAGAAGAGTAAAAGGAAATGAGGTCCCATGTGCTGTTGATGGTCCAAAAACTTTATTATCTTAAAAACCCCAACACGTTTCAGCCTTGTGACCAATTGGCCTTCTTCTATAATAAAATAAATAAAAGTACATTTATTATAGTTATACCACAGCTATAATAAATGTAATTTTATTTCTTTTATTATAGAAGGCCAATTGGTGACAAGGCTGAAATATGTTGGGATTTTTAAGATAATAAAGTTTTTAGACCATCAACAGCACATGGGACCTAACAGTTCCTGAAGAAATATAACTGGTGACAAGGCTGAAACACATTGGGCTTTCTAAGATAATAAAGTTTCTGGACCATCAACAGCAAGTAAGACCTGTTTGACAGTGGAATATGCTGCCTTGAAGTGTGGTGGAATCTTCTTCTTTGGAGGTTTTTAAACAGAGGCTAGATGGCCATTTGACAGGAATGTTTTGATTCTGTATTCCTGCATGACAGGAGATTGGATTGGATGGCCCTTGTGGCATCTATCAACTCAATGATTCTATCATTCAGTCATTTTGTCATTCTGCCTGTTCTTTCTATAGATTCCTATGTTTACATTTGCTGTTTATCAGGCTTGACTTTTCAGGCATAGATTTCTTAATAGATACTTCCATAGGTACTCTTCTGGTCTGAAATGTACAGGACAAAATAAAGCAACTTCTGGCTATTTTTGGGGGGCATGGCGTTTAGATGATGCATGTCCACAAAGTGGCTGGAAGCCATACGAAGACTGCACTCTAGTCCAAAAGACTGGGTTATATAGGAGTCTATTTGAATCAACTGCTGACTGGCATGGCTTGGGACTACAGGTGCTGGCCCACTTTGGGAGCGGGCCATACAGTTGCTGCCATCTCAGCCCGATTGCAGCCATTTGTCTAAGATCCCCCAGTGGGTTTCCCTGGTTTCCATGCAATGTCTCTGCAATATGGCACCAGTCAAAACTTGCTTTCAAAGATTTCATCATTGCATAAACATTTCAATATAGATCAATAGATTTAAGCTATTTAGAAAAATCGATATCTATTTGCATTGCTTAGCTATTTAGTCATTATTTCCATTCCATTTTATACAAAAACCTCCCCAAAAAGAAGGGGGGGGGGGAGAATGCAAACATACAAAAATTATATTTAAAAAATCTTTTCTTTTCCTTTCTTCTTTTTGGGAAGATTTTTCTATAAAATTTAATGAAATAACTAAGAAATTTATATAGATATTGGTGCTTCTAAATAGCATGTCTCCAGACACCCCTGGGGAAAAAAAGTCAATTACTAAAAGATAATGTGGTGGTAGTGGTTATGACGATTATTTGCATTTTGGAACTTTTTTGAGAAAAGTTCATTTGTTGAAAAAAAAAGTTGCATCTCTTTCACACATAAATCCATAAAATTTTTGTCCAGAAAAAAAAGTATCTTTAGTATAAAAATACTGCTTCTGTGCATAAACATTCTTTTTGTAAGAAACTTTTATTTTTCCACAAATAACGTTTTCACAAAAAAATTACAAAATGTGAAAAATAATTGGAAGTTTTACAAAAACATCTGTAGTTTCACCCATCAGGGAGAAAGCTTTTTAATTTTTTTTTCTTGTTCTTGTGTACAAGAACAAAATTAGTGAGGATTTACATTCCTAAATTCCATTTCCTAATACATATCTAGCTGAGAAACAGACTTTGGCATGAAAAAAAGTATGTATCCAGTGTTAAAGTAAAGAACACTTATAGTAAGAAGAGTTATGTTCACAATCTTTGCTCTGACATTGGTTTGATTAGGCTATAAATAAATACCCCAACAGTTATCAGTAGGTAGAAAGTAGGAAGAAGGGGGAAGTAAGATATAAATTGGCATCTGGTCAGTCATTCTGCAGTGAAACATGCACAGGGCTTTTTCACATATCAGTTGCATAGAACAGCACTCTGAATCATTCTTCCATGCACCTGTATTGTACCCTATCAAACTGCAATTGTGTTTCCAAACATCACTTGTATCTCACACAACCTAGGCCAACAGACAGATACCAGTTGCTGTGGAGGGAAGATGCCAAAGAAGACCAGGACCAGAAAATGGAAGAAAAGGCCACAACTTTATTAAGCAAACAGCAACAAAGGTAGGGTTGGCCCAAAGCATGAGGTCTGGATCTGGTACATCGATCAACACCCCAGTTGATCAATAAACCAAAATGCCTGGTCATGGCCAAGCTTTGGGATGACATGGGGCAACAGAAATACCCTCTCGCAGACATGCAACTTGCTATTTGCGTGTTCTCAGTTAAGCCCCTAGTCACCTGGATGTGCTGTTATGATGTGGCCCCAACAATGTCCATACCACATACCCTCACCGCTCCCAGGTCCCAAAGGACTCCCTATCCAGTGCTACACAGCCCTGGAAACCATGCCCACCAGATCCAGGACCTATGCTACCGCCACGAAGTTGTGAACGAAACATACCTTAAAACCAAGGGAGGGAGGGTGGGAGAGCCAAGCAATAATGGCATGCAGCGGCAATGCCATATGGCCTTAAATAAGCCAAACAACCAATCAGGGCCGGGAGAGGACAGAAACTCCCTCCTCCCCGGCCCCAGCAGCCAATCAGCTACCCCAGAGGACCAGGACAGCCAATCAGGTAAGACTTTCACCTCCAGGTGCAGGCTGGGAAATGTAATTCCCCAGCATGAGGTGGAAGTCAGGCCTCTTCTTCCCGAGGGAGCCAATAGTGGGCCCACCTGCCCCTGCAAAGCATGCTGGGGCATGGCCAGGCCCATGGAGCAGGAGAGGCATCTAGTCCCCCAGCAGCAACCAGGCTGGCCCAATGAGTCGGCCGGCCTCCTTTGGTCTACTTAGCTAAAACAGCCAGTATTTTTTAACTGAGAAAGTCCCCGCTTCCTAGATTAGACCAGAAGAATGAAACCTGGTGCCATCCAGGAATCTATAACTCCCATCAGCCCCAGGAAAAATGGCCAGGGAGTATATAAGTCATAAGTGGTATCTTCATGGGCCAGAAAACTCTGGAAGCAGATTAAAGTATTCTGGCTCTGGGGCTGCTCCAACGTCAGTCCATTACCTGGGGTTCTCTGTTGCAATGTAGGAGGACTGTTCATATGAGTGTGCTGTGGGGTGAGGCCACTGCCATAGCACATCACTCATTCTGAGGTCAGAGCAAGGCACTCAGCATCACTCACATGGCTGCATGTCTCATTCTGACTTCATAGTGAGTGATGTGCAGTGGTGGCAACTGGGCTGAGTGGCACAGTGGGACGTGTTGTAAAAAGCCATTTAGTATCACAATGAAGGGACCTGGATCTTCTGGGAAGATCTGGAGCAAAATGTGACTAATTTAAGGCTGCCACACTTTTGTGAGACATTTACCGCACAAGACTGCAGTGATGGGCTCAGAATGGAACGGAAGGGAACGAAACGAGTGGGGAATGGATTTTACCGCACACAGCAGTCCCTCACTCATTCCGTTCCCTCTCTTCCATTCCAAATCCATTCCAGAGGGGGTGATTTCTGAACAGTTCTCAAAATCACCCCCTTTGGAATGAAATTGGAATGGAAGAGAGGGGAACGGAACGAGTGAGGGACTGTTATGTGCAGTAAAATCCATCCCCCACTCGTTCCTGCCCATTCTGTTCTGTTCTGAGACCGTACCATGAAGGACCTGTGCGGTGAGGCTCAGTGTCTTTTCTGTTTGAGAGCTCTGGTGCCATAAATCTCAAGATTCCATAGCATTGAGCCCAAGGCAGTTAAAGTGATGTCAAACTGCATTATTTGTACAGTGCAGATGTAGCCACAGTCAGACATTCCCTCTCATGCACTGTGATCTTTCCCCTCAAATCCTGATCTGAGACAAGCCAAAGTTTCCCATTTAATGAAAACCAGAAAACTATTATTTGGAGGGCAAGGAAAAACTGTTTGCCAGTTCAGATGAAATAGTGTTTACCCCAAAGCAGAGAGGAGAACATTCAGTTTCAAGGCTACTCACTTGATTGATGTAATGCTTTACCAATAATTACATTTATACTCCTGAAAATAAACCCAAAGAAAGGAATAATAATAATAACAATAATAAATTTTATTTGTATTTCCCACCTCTCCCTGCGGATCAAGGAGGGATTACAGCAAAGAATGAAAATCACAATGCAATACAAAGTACAATATTATCTAAAAATACAGTCAGTAAAACAACAGCAATATTACTACCAATCACTAAAAAGGCCAAATCATCATCACTTTCCCATGCTATCAAGTCAGAATGGGAATGTTCCATAAAATCAGCTATAAACGGTCAGGTGGATAGGCCTGCCAGAAGAGATCCGTCTTAAGAGCTTTTTTAAAGGCTTCTAAGGTGATAACGATATGGATCTCTTCTGGTAAGTTGTTCCATAATTTAGGGGCCCGGCTGTAAATGCATTATGGGAAGTTGTAGTTAGTCTAGTTTTGGTATGTTCCAATAGTTTCTTTCCTGATGTTCTAAGAGTACGGGGCAGATTGTGTATGTGTTGTGTTGTGAATATGCAACTCTTAATTGAATTTCTTTTGAGATTTCTTCTTTCCTTTTTAAATAGTATTGTCAGGACAACATTCCTGATAGTTTCCTTATCTTAATATAACAAAGTAGGTTTCAGATTCAAACAAATGTTTCAGGATGGGCTGAGAAGAACTGAAATATTTTAACATGCTGTTTGCATTTTTAAAGCTATGAAAGACTCTGTGGATGCATGGTATGGTTGGATTGTATCTATGACAGTGTTTAATTTCCTTGTTTGAAGTGTCCAACACACAGAAAGAATTATGTAACACAAAGGGGTTTTATAGGGAGAATTGCAACCATATTAAGACTTAAATACGATGAAAAAGATTAAAAGAGAGACAAGTTACAAATCTATCCATGTATGCCCTTCAATATACATCACTATATATTGTTAATATGCAAAAATATAACAATACAAGCAAAATTACCCATGTGGAGAAGCAACAACAGAATTAACCACACACACACACACACCCCTTTGTCTCTGTGCCTTCATATCTGTGTGCATTCTGCCTGAAAAGAATATTGGTAAATGAATCATGCTGGGGCCATCTTCTCTGGCCATTCATAAAGGACAGATAGAGCTTGAATCTATATTAATTCACTAAAAATATGGCCTACATTAATTATATTAACAGAGAAATCAAGAGAGATAGATATGTTTGAAACATGTAGTTGATGCTTATTGGTGGGTTGGTTTTTTTTAAATACACCTCAAATTAACTATATTTCTTTCTTCAGACTATTCCAAAGGATAGTTTCCATTAACACTCAGCATATACCTAAAAAGAAAACAAGAAAAAGTGTGGACAGAAAGCTGTCAGAATGGTGTTTTGTTTGGAGGTTGGGGGGGGTTGAGGGGGGAGCTGGGGTATTTTTTTATAGAAAATAATAATAATAATATTCTGACTGTTGGGTATTGACTGGCTTTTAACACACAGTTCTCTAATTCTTAATTAGAATGCCATAGCTAATTAATAAGTTTTTTCCAATTATAAATTAACTTAGGATCAGAACTCTGGCTTTGCATGTAATTTCCTATAATCACTAAAGCTACTGCAAAAACATGTCTCCTACCAACCGTAACTTTTTTATTTAACACAGACAGACAAGTTCTCACTGGGTTTAAATTTTGCAGCAAATTATATCTGTTGGGATTTATGGTGGATTTTTTTTAGGGGAAAAAAAAATCACAAGTGTATTTCTTCTTCGTCTTTTGTGTCCCGACCTTTCCTGTTCTTAAACAAAACAGCATCCTAAATGGGCTGGAGTGTCATTTTTTTCTGAGACTTTTTTAAAAAAAGAATTCATCTTAATATTTTATTGTTATTACAGTGAAGGAAAAACGAGAACAGGTGATAATTCATGTGTGTCTGTGTCTGTGTGTGTAAGTGTGTGTGTGTATGTGTGTTTCTTTTATAACTGTTACCACCTTTTCATGGTTTCTTCAAAAATGATTTGGGAGGTACCTTCATGCTGTTCATTTATAGAATCTTAACTGGAGAGACACTTATCTCTTTAGTAATGAACCAGTATAATTAAAGGTGGGAATGTGGAAGAGTTCAGGCTCTGGCAACATGTCACATAGTTGGCTGCTGCAATTCCTCTGTGGTTTATCAAAGACTACTCCTTTAATATGGAGATTACACTTATGTACTTGTCTGAACTTGAAAGGCATTTGCCTAATTTACTTATTAATGAGATGTAAATCTATTTGTACGGCACGTCACAAGTTTCCTGGAATCGCTGCTACTTAACTGGTGATAAACCCTATGATTTAAACGAAAAAATAATACATTTAGCTTCCACATTCATTCTGTTAAAAATTGATATAGTCTATGTTAAATTTATTAATATTGCTTGCTGTCATTCAGTTTGCAGCTCTTACTGAAATATGACTTGACAGCGGCCGCATTAAAGATGTATGCCATTGTATTCAACAAAGATTAATGAAGCCCGGTAAAAATAGCTGTAAAAGAGAAAGTGATCCGAATGTAAAATCAGTGAATTAAATGAGGCCTTGCATACCATTTGTTAATATGCATGAGGAGGGAGGCAGCGAATGAAAATGTCTCCCTGCAAAGTTCATTTGGGAATGTTTCAATATTGTCTGAATACCACTAAACTACTGAACAGCAGCCTAATAGAGACCCATGTACCACTATGGTATGCCCATGTGCCCTGTGAAACAGAAGCACATGCACACAATTGCCATACTGGATTTGTTGCCAAACTGAACTGGAAATCTGAAATCTAAATAACATGATCTGGACCAAAGGAAATCCATCTAACACACACACACACACACACACACACACACACACAAGCATAGATGTCTCTTCTATCTCTCTCCTGCCCGCCCCCGACTTCTTAGGCTGTCTATAAGTGCTGGCTTTCAGTAATAAAGCTACTTGTGATATAGAGCTTTAATGTTATATGCCTTTTTTATGGGAGAATTGTATGAAGTAATACTTAAAGGGATTAGATGCCAAGGATTTTTAAAAGGTTAATATGTCTGTCTGTCTTGGCTGTCATGCCTTTTCATACACTGAGATCCATGAAGTGAAAGATTTTTTTGGGGGTGGGGGGTGGGGGGCGGGGAAGGGAAGAGTTCTTTGGAATTTTTTTTCCCAGGTGCTGATTTATTTCAACACCACTCATTATCAAATCCTGCTGAATTTATAACCTAACAAGTCAAGACTTCAAATAAATTAGTGGGGGCATAAAATACTACACAGCAATCACAAGGTAAACACTGCATATTTAACAATTAAGATACTGGGGTATTTGTGCAGACCTTGAGCTGCTACTGACAGTCTTGCTCTAAGATTTGAATGTCTTCTGCAAGGTCAAAGGTTCCTCACAATAGGCCATGCTGGAGGTTTTCTTTCTTTTTCTTTGGGGATTATTTTTAATTTGGCTAGGTAGATCTTTGGCAGCAGAGTCATCATGCACTAGAAAAATTGTCAGCTTGGAGGCAATTTGGAGATATAATATGCACACACTTACAGTGTAAAACCTTGTAGAAAAGCTCTGCCTAAAGCATAAAGTGTCCCAAAAGGATGAAAACCAGTGTTTAAATTCAGAACAATTTAGATGAATTTTTGTTCTGAGTCTCAGCTTATGTCACCAGTCTGATCTGTAGTTTTGCAATTCAACACCCATGTTTTGTGTTTGTCATCTCTCTCTCTCTCTCTCTTTCTCTCTCCCCCTCTCCCCATACATATATTAAATAAATAAATTCATACTGTGTCTTGATGGACTGATGCTAAAAGTTCAAGCTAAGAAATTGGAAAAGTGTTTGTGGATCATCTCCGTAGTCTGAACAGTTGTGAGATTGCTTGTACATTCTATAGTGGATTCATCTGAATAAAAAGTCTGCCAGAGCTATTTGGCCCATCCCAATTCCCAATTGATCAAAATTCTTAATCTCTTTCCTCCCCTTAGTTTCAATCATTGTCCATAACTGAAACTAAATTTGGTTTGTAGTACTGGTAAGTAAGTGTAGACAACTCTGTGTCAGTGGAAAATCAAAAACAAAACAAAACATGACCTGTAGTCAGAGCAGACAGATGTTCATGGTTGTTCATTTCCAGTATAAAGGATGTGACTATGAGATGTATAGTTTATTCCAGTGAACTAAAAATAATATAATTTAGAAATGAATTATGTTAATTCCATGGATGTCCAATCAACTGTCTTTGATATAGGATTGGAAAAGGTGACTTGCTTTGTTGGAGGACCATCATGTGTTCTGGTGATCCCTTGGTTCTTTCGCTGGTATGCCCATGGCAAAGTGCAAAATGGGATTGCCCTGTTCCTCATTCAGAAATTTTGCCACACTCTTCTCTTGCAGGATTTTCAGAAAAAAAATTGAGTCCTGCATACTGGATACCCTGTGTGAACGATGTCTGGTGGAACAATTATTGGCATGTGAAATGGTTGTAGTTTTGCATAGTATGTGAGAGTATCCAGAGATCTATAGTTTCCAATGTAAAGTTGAAGGCTTTCGTGGCTGGCATCTATAGTTTTTTGTGGGTTTTTCGGGCTATGTGGCCATGTTCTAGCAGAGTTTCTTTCTGATGTTCTCTGAAGATGCCAGCCACAGATGCTGGTGAAACGTCAGAAAGAAACTCTGCTAGAACATGGCCACATAGCCCGAAAAACCCACAAAAAACTATCTATAGTTTCCTTTTTTGCAAGACAACACAGCAATCTTACTTCCAGTTGATCATTCTAACATGTACACATTCAAGCCCTTTGTACAGTACTGGTGTGCCATATGAGAATAGCTTTTAAAAAAACCCTGCTATACTGATGCTGATACAGATACACTGCTCTTCCTTAGGGCTTGTTTTCGAAGTGTGATTCCAATTCTCAGTGCAAACATCTGATAGAATTGGTCTTTACCTACTTTTGCATGTGGATAAACTTTATTAGGTTATGGATTGATCTGTATAATTCTAGTCACTAGGGCTAAATTCTACACAGCTGGTATTCAGCCATTACAAATTGCATCTTAAATGAATGTGCAGTGCAACAACACAGCTTAAGGGCTTGACCCTAAGAATTAGCTTGAATCTATGAATATCACTTGTTTTAAAAATCTTACCTGTCATTATGCTGCTGGGTAAATATTAGTCCAAAAGCAAATATGCAAATAGAAGTGAGATAGAATGTATTGCAGCTATTGGAAGAAATAACCATGCAGCTAATGCTTCTACTCCTCATCTTCTCTCTCTCTCTCTCTCTCTCTCTCTCTCTCTTTAATGAGTCTAATGCAGGTAATTGCTAGTAGAATATGTAGAGGGTGCATGAGAGGCAAATATTCTAAAATTGCAAAATAGGTATAGTTCTCCTTGAACTTGCCCCCTTGCTAATCAGTACTCTTTTTGCATTGACACCTTCTGTTCCTTTAATTCTTTAACATTTCGGTCCCTTATGCACAATGCAATGCATCTTTCCAGAGAACTGGCTGGTTTCCAGTTGTCAAGTTGCTTTCCTCTAGCTTCCTAAGATGTCCATCTGGGCAATCAGAGGTAGGGAGGCAGGCTAATTTCTTAGCAACATACTGCCAGATAGCATTTGGAAGGAATAAGATAGCAGAGGAAAATACAACGCTGGCAAGAACCAGAGCTGTCAAATTGTCTGTAAAAGAGCAGGCACGATTGGCATCATTTTATCCACATTTTAAGATCAGAAGCATTTTTTTTGGCCAATAACTGATGGAAGCAGATTCTGACAACAAAACAATGAAGAACTAAGTCAACATGGTCTCCTTTATTGGGAAACACAGTTTTAAAAATTCAGTGGAAGCAGTTCATTTAATTTCAGCCAGCAATGGAAAAGCTGGATTTTATACCTTTTATTAAGACTAGATTTATTATCATGCTCAGTATGGTACAGAATAAGATCTTAACAAAATTATGGATTCTGAAACACTACAATTATCTAAAGTGTTATTTCCTAAAATGTTTCCTCACAACCAAAATATGGTTACATTTCGTTTGTCATATAAAAGAAAGAAGTTAATATATCCTCAGTTGCAGAAAATTAAAACAAACAAACTGGCAAGCAGATAGTATGTTTGTCACAATGACCAGATATATTATATTGCATCATGGGTCAAGAGCAAACTGTTTTATCTCTACTAATATTCCTCTGAAATTTCCAAGATAAAACTTTACAGTTCTGCTATTTCAGTATTTAGCTGCACCAGAGTGAAAGAACTGCTTCCCTTTTTATTACAGCCCTTGGAACTGACAAAAAATCAAATCTGGAACATTTCTAAGCCCTGTGGAGCAAATATTTTGAGTGCATTGAAGGGTTACAGTGGGATAGTAAAATGGTCCCTCACATTTTTGATAGATACTGGTGTTCCAACAGAATAATTTCATCTAATCACCATTGTCCATCCAGATAGTAAGAGAAATTGTGACCCGAGAGGCCTAGAAATGATTAGTACCTGTGTGGGAGAGGCATATGTCCCAGAAACCTTTATGCAAGCACTTGTGAGATTGTTCCTTAAGACATCCACCTGGACACTAAATGCTGCAATCATCACTCAGCCACAAATATACGTTGTCTGAGAATGGTGCTTAGAAGAGTGGTTGGCTTCAAATGTATTGGGGAAATGGTTGTTTGGTATTATAGAATTTAATTTGTTGATTCCTACAAGATTCCATATTGTTACTCTTGCTGTTCAGCAGTTTTGAAACTGTTGGATGAAGCTTTCCAAAATTTTGAAGCAAATGCTGTTTCTGTTTATATCCTAAATCAGGTGACCCGTGGCAGTGTTAAGACTCTGGTAATTGGCTGGATGAGAGGCAATAAACTGAAGGTGAACCCTAAGATAATAGAGGTACAGGTCTACATCCTATTTGTCAGTGTAACTATGATGGCAAGGACGAGGTGGAGAAAGAGGATACAACGGTTCAGAAGCAAAGATAAAGTGGTTGCGAGGCAGAGATAACATAAAGGAAAACAATGTAAACTGTACTTATCAGAAGATAAAACTGCTCTGCCATCTCCCAAGCAGCTCAGGAAATGACTGGGCAAATGCGTCTTTTCACAGGGGTGTTCTTCTTTGCTGTCTCCTCAACACTGCTATCCCCCTAGCTGACATAAGAAACCTTACATATAAGTTACCAGTAGGATTATAGCCACTCTGAGTAAATACTTCCTCATTCTGAAAATCAGTGCAAGACTTCTGGATGGCCCCCAATCTCCTTAAAGAATCATGTCCTTAGCTTGGAGGTGGTCTTTAATTTAAAATGTCACTGGAAACCTAGGTGGCCTCTGTGACTTTGAATACCTTTTCCCAGCTTCCACTGCTTTGCTAGCTGATTCGTTTCTGGGACAAACCGCCTGAGCATAGGAATAGACAGATCTGTCTTTTCCTTTTCCTTTCCATAATGTCTCCACATTTTCAAGCACTACCTCATCCCATCCCATATCTACATAGGTTTGTGGATATTTCTTTTTAATGTTCACACAGCAATTTGATTTTGTTAGCACGAACATTCATGCACACTTATTGTACAATTTATCCAAATGCAAACTTGAGTATTTTCCCTTAAGGAGATGGGTAACAACCAGGAGCTAGGAGGCCACCATGCACTCCTAAAGTTCCCAGTAAGTTCACACTCTGATCCCCCCATTTGGGTGAGATAAATATCTCCTAAATAACCAATTATGATTCCAACTCCTCTAGAAGGCACAGTTAGACATTTTGCTGCATTTTTTGCCCACTTGTCACCTGTTTCAAAGCCAGATTGAACCTTTTCTGAAACAGAAAGTTGTTGTTGTTTTCAACTGCTATTGAGTCGTCCCTGCATCATGGTGACCCTGTGCATGTGAGTCCTCCAAGACCACCTGTCCTTTACTGATCTGCTTAGGTCCTCTAATTTAAGGCTTGTGACCTCTCTAACTGAGTTTCTCAAAGTGGTGTGCAGTCTTCCTCTCTTTCTACATTCCTCCACCTTTCCTAGCATTATTGTCTCTTCTAATGACATGTGTCTGATGAGGTGGCCAAAGTATGATAGCAATGTTTGATCCAAAGTATGAAAACTTTCATTTTGATTTCCTGTAGGTTGAATATATGTAGTTCTCAGTGATCATTCTTTTTATTTTCTTTATATTCAGCAATAACCCTGCCTTTCACTTTCTTATTTGACCTTTCTTAGTAATTGCTCCAGGTATATGATGCTTACTGCACAGGAAGTAACCAGACATTTAATTCATATTTGAAGCAAATGTTCATCCAGGATTGAAAAAAGGTAATGGGTATCCTTAATGGAATAAGATAACCTACAGTGTTCCCAGAAGATTAGAAGATATTATTGGCCATTTAGGGGGTAAAAAATATTTTGATTCTCAAATTTAGGGTGCACAGGTATATTTGAAAGGTAGCAAAAAGAGCTGCAGTGCCTCATGTTATCCATGGGTTAGTCTTTGTCTTCTCTTTCCCTGTTCTCTTCTTTTTCTCATCTCTTTCCCTATTGTATTCCCTTCAATATACAATATACACTTTTTCACAATATACAATTTTTGTATTCAGTTTTCCTGCTGTATACTTCTAGTATTTCTATTAACACATTTTTATGGTAGAATTGCATCATGGACATTGTACAGTGTTGAATATTGAAAGCTAATTTGTATCTAATTCACATATTCATTCAGAACATGCAAACAAATACTAAAACATGAACGTGAGTTTAGACCCCCATCCCTTTTGGCCATGGTGATATGTGGTTTGGTAACCTCCAGGTTTGATTACTGTAGTATGTGGGACTGTACTTTAAGGTGTTTCAGATGATTTAGCTAGTACTAAACTCACCTGTGAGAATTCCAACTGGTGTGAGATGTGAAGATATGCAGCACTAACTGTGTATCAAATTCAAGGTGTTGTTGTTTAGCTTTAAAGGCCTGAACCCTTTGAGATTCAAATACACAAAGAAGCATGTCTTCCCATACCAGTTGTCCATGCTTTAAGGTTGTTTGTCCTTCATTAAATTTCCCTATTTAGGACAAGTGCATCGCACTGGCAAACGTTTTCCATGCTGTAGCCCAAACCATGAAAAAGTGTGGCTGGCTCTAAAACTGTATTACTTTTTCAGCACCAAGCCAAGATTTAATAAATTAAGAAGCCCATGTATTTTAACTTGACTGTGTGGTTATAGTGGGTTGCATAGGGGGTGTATATATATATGTCTAACAATTGCACTGTTTATGATATGTAGTTTTAAAAATGCTTTTTTGGCATAAAATTTAAAGTTTTATGCAGGCCATCTTAAAGTCCATTTGGGATGAAAGTGAAGTACAGTGGACTATTTATATAAGTGTGTCCATGAGCACATTGTATTGGCACATCCATGTACACATTATTGCCATTGAATGATATCAGCTGCAACTGTTTGTGTTTGTCATTTGCACTGCGGGGTGGGGTGGGGATCAGAATGAAACCTCTGTGAATGGAAAGTGTCTATTGCATAGAAATATTTCTATGTGAAAACTTGAAAAATAGTACTAAATGGTGGCAATATGTGCATAGATATGCATGCACACAGACACAGTATGTCTGTGTGCATGCACCACCATTCAATAATATGAGGTGTGACTGTGTTTTAGCCATCCACAATGGGGGGACAGAACTGAACCCACAAAGATGGAAAGATTTACTGTATAGGAATATTTCTATGTTAAAATTTGAAAGAAGAGAGGGGCGGGTTACAGACCGCCGAAAAGCGGTGCTCTGCTGCCGCCGCTGGTTGCTGAGTCCAGGAACCGCAGCAGCCAAACCACGCAGTTCCCAGACACAGCAAAGAAGAAGCGCCAAAATGGCGCTTCTTCTTGCGCTCCAGATGGGACGCTGCGAGGCGCTACTCGCGCACTCACGGCATCACATCCGGGGTGCGACGTATGGACGCTATGCGTCCAATACGTCAAAATGGCAGCGCCCGTGTGTATAGGGCGCCGTCATTATTACGCCTCCGTCACGTGCTAGGGGTGAGGCCAGTATGGACGCTAGGCCCTCAGCCAACCCCTAGCACGTGACAGGGGCACTGCAAAGGCCTGTTTGTAACAGGCCTAAGAGAAAATATATAGCTACAGAGAGAGAGAGAGAGAGAGATTAAGGCTTTCTCTTTGTTAAGTGGATTTCAGTTTATCTTTACCTGAATCCAACATATGGTTAACAAAAGGGGAAAATGTGCTAATTATGCAAATACATTGCTTTAGTTATTCAAGTAGTAGGACACCTGAACTTTCTTTGGCAGCCATTTTTCAAAGTCGGGAGCTTTCCAACTTAGAAAAATGGCCACCGAAGCAAGTTCAGGGGCCCACGTTGGAGCCAGGCTGTACCTGGATGGTGGTTTTGGAGAGAAAAGCGATGTGATAACACCAGGGTACAGCCCAAATGAAGCTTAAATTTGGCAGCATTAATACACTTTTTTCAGCAGTGCGATAAACTCCCTTGTCGTCCCTGAGCAAGATTCCAGTTGTGCAACTAGTTTTACCACCAGTTGTTGTGCCACCACAGGTCAGTTGCACAAGTCCAATCTGGATTGGCTTCCCTGGTGGCACACAGTACAGAACTTGGTATCTAAGAATGGAACATCATACTGCCAGAGCACTGACACCATTCAACACTGGTCATTAATGGCTTTTCCTTTGCAGGAATATGAGAGGATCCTGGAAGGATCAGTTTCTCTGAGCCAGTCATTATTTGCCTTAAACAGTGGAGCAGGCACACAAAAGCATGAGAGGAAGGAACGATATAGGGATCTAAATATTTGTGTAAGTAAGAATAAATGATTTTAAAGAAAATTCTCACAAATGGGATGAGATTATGAAAGTTTCTGTGCATAATTTACATTGATTTTTCACACTTCTTTGTGAAAGAATGTTTATTGCAGAAAAATCTTGGGTTTGAGCAAAGCCTCGAGTGGGTTTTGTGTTAAAACAAAAACATCCATCCAGCATATTTTGGAACACTGACTTTTGTAAAAACTACTACTACTTTTCCTGTGCAAAAATGCTGGGTTTTGTATTTTAAAAAGGTATTTTTGAGCAATTGTTTTCATGAAGGTTTTCCAAAATGTGAAAGGTGGTGCAGTAGAGACTCCTGTTTTGTAGATATATCCATTCTCATTGAAGATGCAAAAATCTGTGAGCATTCTTTACATCTCTGGACCAGTCAGAGTTATATCAAGGTGAAATATACAGCAGTGATGCAGGAAAGGGGAAAATTTATCATCAAATTACTATGGCAGTGACTGAGAAATGAAATAGCTATAGAAAGAGAGTCAGTGGGACTGCAAATTGGCACATGAGCTCTCAGTACTGACTTTACTGGGAGAAAGCCAAATCCAGAGTGCCCTCCATCATCCCCCTGTAGCATTTTATAGTCACTAATGACATTTTATTGCTCAAAGAGTCATTCAGCCATATATAGGTGAGGATTTTCCTTGACTTATTTTGCAGTATCCCTGGTCTGATCTGGTGTGGAGCCAGTCTTTTACTTTCTGCAAGTTCTGCAGAAGGTGTTATGAGCTGTAAAAAAAGTGAAGTGGCCAAAGGCTTTGGTTTCTGATAATAATAATAATAATACATGGCACTTTTCTTCTTCAGAGCTTGTGGCTTTTATAGCCTAGTGTTTACCTAAGAAATCATGAGCAATCAGTTTAAGGGACTGTGCAAAACATGCCATCTGAACAATTTTTTCTATTCTTGATGGTACAGTGGCCACAACTTTTGGGCCATTATTAGAAGTAATAATACCAAGGTTGAAAGAACAAGCGAGCTCAATGGGTTGAAAATCTGGTATGTACTGCCTGCAATGTATGGCTGCTATTCTAATATTTTAGCTCTGAGTACTCTTCACTGCTGTTCTGAGAAAGCAGACTGGTGTTTCAGGTTGCTGTTCAGAATTTCTTTTCTAAAAAAATTACATAATGTAACCAGGAAATGAAAATTTGGCAGCCTGATTATCCAATTATGTGAACTGTAGAAATGTGCTTTGTATGTTTAACATACTCCAGATGCAAATCTCAAGGGTTGGATTTGTTTATTTTTAAGGATTTAATTTCTTTTACTTGGAGATTTCATATGACAGTGGTGAAAAGATGGCTGCACCACATAAGGGCAATACATACATCAGGAAAGGACAAAGGGATTAAAGGACCTGGGAGTCATTACAAACAGCAAGAGGTTGCAGACAGTTCATGAGCCTATCTTCTCAGAAACCATGCTAAATATCTCACAAAACTACAGTTTCCAGAATTCCATAACATTGAGCCATGGCAGTTAAAGTAGTGTCAAACTGGATTATTTCTGCAGTGTGGATGCAGCCCTAGTGTGTTTGAATTATGTTTATTGTTTTACATTTCAAAGTGTTTTAGATTGTTACTGTATATACTCATGTATAAGTCTAGAAATTTAAGTCAAAGAATTGACCCCAAAAAACTGAGTCGACTTATGCACAGGTCAATTTGAGTACTGTTATCTTTACTCTTATTTAAAAGAAGGAACCATCCCCTGGTGAAAGGGGTATACCTTGTCCTGAAAGCACTGACCCCCCCCCTCTCCAATTCTCTTCCATCCAGCCTTAAGAGTGAGCACAAACAGTTATGTCTGCTGAAATTTTGTAACTTCTTTGACATTGTTTTGCTTTGCTTCATCCTTTAGATCCTTTGTTATGTGCCCCTAAATTTTACCCTCAGCTTATCACAGGTCATAACAAAATCCATAATTTTGACCTCAGAACTTCCCAGTGACTTATACATGAGATTGACTTATAGTCGAGCATATATGCTAATTTCATTTGCATGATGCCCTGAGATCTCAAAATAGATGGGATATCAATATAATGGTAATGGTAATATAAAAATTTGAAAGATTGTAGGGTCTAATAATTATTCTCCAAGGAATCTGCAAATAAACACTTTCAACAAACTAAGGCGGGATACAGACCGCCCAAAAAGGGCGGTCTGCTGCCACCCTGGTTTGCTCCGCGAGGGAGCCGCAGTGGACAAACCGCATGGCTCTGTCATGGAGCAAAAAGAACATGCAAAAAGCAAGTTCTTCTTGTGGTGCCTTTGTGACACTGCAAGGCACCAATGGCGCACTTGCAACATCACAAAGGCGCCGGGACGTGCGGACGCTATGTGTCCATCACATCAAAATGGCGGCGCCCATGTGTACAGGGCACCGCCATTTTGACGCCCCCATAACGTGCTAGAGGTGAGGCTGGTATGGACGGCCAACCCCTAGCACATGATGGGGGCAACGCAAAGGCCCATTTAAATTGGGCCATTGTTACATTGTCCCTATGCAGAAACAGACTACTATCCCTGAATCAACTTCACTGAGAGTGTAAAGATGTATATCTGCTTTATGATAAACTCCAAATTGGTCTGGTTTCAAGCTATTCAAAAGATGCAGATGAACTGTTATTTATTACCTGAATTTAGCCCTGTCCCTTTTCACTCCTGGCCTTTGCATCTTAACTGATGTACTTAGAAATTCTACATCTGCAACTGAATTTGTTTATTTAATTACACTGCTCTGCACACTCACATTTTAAGAGATTTTACTTCACCACTAAAGAATTCATTTTAAAATGGAGGTTGATAATTCAACAGTACCAAACTGGAGTTCAGGATCTAGATTCACTGCACATCCGTTGAATAATATATCTCATATTGTTATGTACTCCATACACGTTCTTATGCTGGGGCTTTTGGGGTGGTGTTTTTGTTTTTTTATTATTATTTTTCTTTTTTGGAGGGGGAGAGGGATGTATGTAAGGCTGGAAAGGAATCCTGGACCATGAATACCAGGGGGGAATATACTGGACTGTGAACACTATATACAGAAATTTTAAGAAAATAAGAAAAGCTCTGTGGAATGAGACCAAAGGCCTATCTAGGCCAGTGTTCTGATCCCATAATGGCCCATTTAAGTGTCTATGGGAAGCCCACAAGAAAAATATAAGCACACTGACACCCTCCAGTTTGGTTGGTGAGAAATTTTTATGCCAATAAAGTTCCAGTCCAGCCTGTAGTATAGACTTCATGGCAGACTTGCATGAGGAAGGAAAGAAGAAACTTAATTAAGACTAAGGGCCTGTATGTACAGGCCAAAGGCCTGTTTTCACCCCATTCTTGGATTGTCCTGTATGAACAATGAAGGCCAACAGCCCTGGGCTGGGATTGGCCAGTCAAAATGCTGATCCATCAGTCCTGGACAGATCCTGATTCCTGACCCAAAGGGGCCTTAGCATAGTGCAAAAAGAGCAGCTATATGCCATGGAGTTTCTTGAAAACACCACAGAGGCGGCCAGTATGCATGTGTCCCTACATGCCCCTTACCTATTGATGCTATCATGTCATCTCTGAAGTCTCCATCGCTGCCTGTGCTGTTGGGTGGGAACCCCTTGCCATGTGGGTGCAGCCAGATGCCCTGTTACTGCTCTTACGGGTATGAGGGCCCTTCAGAGAAGCAGCAGCAGCAGCAGATAAGGAGCATGGAGTGACAACCCATGGTATTCTGACCATCTGCTCAGGTCCTGAGAATGCAATCCTGTCTGAACAACACAGTCACAGCTTAGCTGAACCAACATTAGGGCAGATGAAACAGTGTTGAATACAACCCCCATCCATCCTAGGGTATCATGAGCTAACTTGGTTGCCAACATTCTGGCTCTATCCCTGATCTGAAAGTGATTTGAAACTGGCATAATCAGCTCCTTCTTCACCTCACTCAGGGTAATGTCCCAACCTCAAAGGAGGCAAGACACCACAAAATGTAGGTCCTTCAAGAAAAATGTAGGACATTACAAAATAAAATCTAAAAACACTAATATAAATGTAAATTCATTCTTCTTAGTCCCTGTTCAAAATGGAGGACATTGTGAAATTTCTCCTGGACAGAAGGTTGAAATGTAGGACATGGCCTGGAAAAGGAAGACGTCTGGTCACCCTGACCTCACTATTTCTACACACTTGTTCAACTTTGCTGTCAGCAGAGCAGGTCTGCTAGCAGATTGCTCTTTCTGCACATCTCTGAGGTCAGTTGGCAAAATAATATTCCAGTGGCAAAGGGGAATTACTGCCAGCAAAAGAGGTTTGTGCCTAAACCTAACCCACTCCCACTACTGCATCATACTAAGTTAAGATTGCACTGCTCAAGGGCAACGAGATATATGACTGCTTTAATTTTGCTCCTACACACACACACACACAACTGAGGGGGGGGGGAAGCAGATCCAATTAAAAATTACTCTCCTGTATATTGTCCTGTATAGGAAAACAATAATGCTTTCTTTCACTTTTTCTTTTCTTAAATGGTCTTAGTCAGAGCATGTGAGCCTCTGGCAAACAGTGGTACATCAGAGTATCACATCATTTTTCATTTTGTTCGTGATGTTTTTATTTTATTTTATTTTATTTTTTAATGTTTTGCTTCAGGAGGCTATCACAGCAAAATGCATCATCCAAAAGCAGGGTCATTCTTCTCCGTGCTAAACCGTGAACGTAACTGCAACCATAGTTACCTTTTCTGTTTATTTTGTTCCAGCAATTTCATGAATTGTAAACCTGTTCACTGTTTGCCAGTGAGCTATCATTGTGTGTTGTTTACTAATAGGTTTAACTCTGAGGATTCCTGGGTACACATGAAGGGTCTTTTGATAGAAATGGGGTGGGGGCAAGGAGGAGAGAATCTTTCAGGAGGAAAAAAAAGCAATGTCATTTTTCAATATGTGGCACATTTACTATAAATAGCAGGAATCCGTCAACTCAACTAAGCATTTCATGGAAGCCTCCATATCAAAGGAGACCATTTGGAAAACAGGCTTTGTCTTAAATGTGTCTATAGACACTGCATTTGTTGGTTTTTGAGTAAATCCAAGCCTATTTATAAGCTCATCTGTTACATGAAGGGGATATGGAAATAGCTCCCTGTTGCATGAAAATTATCTATACTCTACTAGAGACAGTACACTTAGCCTACTGAAAGTAATAGAGTGAAGTCAGCTTCATAGTTTATTTTAATGGGCAAAGCCTCTGCACATCATAATATCAAATAAACTCCCTGGAAAACATCATCCTCGTATAATTGTATTATACAAGAGGAGTGTCACTTTTTCTTTGGAAGAGCACCATTACACTTTTATGATATACGTTAAGGGGAAACTAGATGGTACCATTGATTCCTGCACTAGCATTTTTACATCAAAAGACCTATGTCTGCTGTCCAGGTCACTGATATCACAAATGAAGGGAATTTAATGGTCTAAGTTTGGTCTCCGGAGAACAACAGAATAGTTAGTACCATCATAAAGTCTGACAATGTAGCCCCTTTGGCAGGTTTTTGTTGATAATAGGCTTGAACTGCAATCTTTTTGCCTTGGTATAAGGGGATCTTTTACAGGAGGCTGGAGATGCATTAGGAGAATAAAGCAGAGGGAAGGAAAGCTGCTGAGTACACGGCTGTGTTTCACCTGCACCATACCTAGGGTAAGGTTAATGCAGTAGTAGCTGTGTGGAAACTGCTTCACCCTCACATTAAAAGGAGCTTATCATTAGGGATTACCTAGTTGCTGCACCAGCTGCAAGTCTTTACTTAAAGACTTAAAGGTAAAGCTCTTTCCATTCCCTATCCAATGACATTTGCAGCTCACTATAATTTATTGAATATCTTCCAAAGAGCAAACACAGGATTTCTCCTGGTACTGTTTTAGTTGGGTTGTAAACGTTTGCCATTTACCAAGAAAAGAAAAAGTGGAGGAGCAGGCGAGGGGAAGAGGGGGGAGCACATTAACACTTTTGCAAAACATGGTGTGATATTTTGAACTTGCCTCCTCTCAAATGGGCTCCCATTTTCTCTAGCTTGATCAGAACATTTTTAAAAGTCAAGGTCTTGGTGTGGCTTTGCTACGAAGCAACCAATACACACATTTGCAATGTTTTACTGAATCTGGTGATTTTCCCAGTTTCAGTGAATAGGATCATCTTCACCATGATGTGTAAGGAAGTGGTTGTCTCAGGAAGCTCATCTGGGATATTTTTGTGAAAGGCAGGGATGCCCTAAGACATGTTGTCTGGAGAAAAAGACAAGATGTCATGCCTTCCATTTTGTGCACAGCTACACCAACTGGACTGTACTTGGCTCTTACTTTAAAAGTGACAGAGTAAGATCTTCACCAGTTTTGAGAGCAGCAGGCTAGTTCGGAGGATGTAAACAAGATTGAATAGGAGACACACCACTGTTCTTCAAGAACAGATAATGGTCAAAGCAAGCAATTAAGGAGCTTTGACTGCTGCCATTCAACAAAACCTGTTACCTGTTCCTCTACTTATTGGTAGGCATGGCCCATATGAAAAGGCCATGGTGTATTAGACATTCATAGTGCAATCTTATGAAAATTTACTCAGATAATCAGATGTAAGTTCTTTCCATTTCAGTGTGGTTCATTCCAAATTATATATGTAAAAAACTAGTGTTATGATTACTTATTTTTCTATGTTTTATTATTATTAGCTTGTACTATATTACCATTGTGTTGTAATAATGAGTTCTGGTGCTTATGGGACAGCAAAATATTCTCTCCTGGAAGAGAAACATCAAGCAAGCAAGTACAGAAACAAACAAGCACTAGCATTTAAGCCTTTTGTAAGTAGCAGTGGAATTTTGAGCCTATCTGTATTTCATGGGTACATTGTCTGCATCTAAGAATGATTGACAAGGATCCAAAGAAAAATGAATGAAGCTATTTTCCTTTTTAATGGGTGCCAATATATTGATGAAGATACTTTGTTTTCTTTTTTAAAAAGGAAATTGTTAAAGCAGGCAAATTATATGCCCAGTGATGAAACATTTTCTTCGCCTTCCGGCTAACATGCATGCAAATTATATTAATAGGCTATAATTATGTAAACTTTATTATGTGTGTTAAAGATAACATTAAAATTATAAGACAAATGATGCTTAATCACCAAAGAATGATAATGACAAAAAAGGCAGCAAAATGAATGGGCATCATAAAGATGGTTGTGCTTCCTTGCACAATGACCTATCCCCTTTATGTTATAATAATAATAATAATAATAATGATGAATAATGCTCTACACAGTAGGTTTCACCATCAAATAGTTTTACAAACATTGTCTAATTTTTATATAAGCATTTAGGGCCTTCATTTCAATCAGGCTGTGCATATTTGTGCACTGTGCATGTTCTGAAGACTTTTACCGAGCCTAACACCTACTTTGTATAATTCTAGATTGAGCAAGTTAGCAAGCATGAATGATCACAATATGAAATACAGATGGCACTGGTAAAATAAAGAGAATCTCTTCAAAATTTAGGTCTTTCCAGAGAAATTCAGCTGAAGTATCATTAAAATAGTTTTAATTAGAAATAAAATTTAAATATTTGCTAAATATATTCCCCAATATTCCACATCAGCTACTTAGTAATGTATGCATAACTAAGCAATGTCTGCCGACCTGATTCCCTCCAGCCCACCTTAAAAGTCTGCAGCATAAGAAGGATTTCCACCCCATCCCACCGGTGAGTGAGGCTACAACAAAAAATTGCAACAGGAATCTGATTGTTACAGCCTCACTCATTAACAGGAGAGGGATAGAAATGTCATCCTCATTGCTCTTCAGCTAAAAGCTGAATGGACCAATTTTGAGGTGAGCTGAGGTGGGATTTATGCAGTTTTACAGAAAGACTATGAGGGAAAACAGACCGGCAAAATGTGATGTCTTCCCGGTAGCTTGAGGGCATGATACACACATGATGCAGGCCCCAAGATGCCAGGAATACACCGTGAAGCTGCCCCACTGCCCACACAGTGCAAAAAGAAGTGGCTTTCTGCTGCTTCTTTTTGTACTGGGAAAATAACAGGTTGGGGACATGGTGTGGGTTGCTGCAGTGCTGTGGCATGTGGCTGTGCAGAAGCCCCAATTGGGGCCGTCTGTTTCAGCCCTATATAACCGTACTTAATATCAAGCAGTTACAGATCCAAAGTTCAAGGCTGGCATAATAGTGAATGCCAGCCACTGATTTTCCTTTCATCAGAAGTTATGCTTTTAATCTTGACCTTGATTAGAGCCCCTAGTAATCTATGACCTAAAGTAGTCATACCTCTTGCATCAAAGCAGCTGAATCTGTAAAGTTTGATGTTTCAGTGCAGACAGAAGATCTTAAATAGTGCAGAACAGTACATTCTGTTGAGAAGATGGGTAAGGGGCTGTGCAGACCAGTGGGAACGGCTGGTATAGGGGCAGAGTTGGGGCGTAGTGTCCTCACAACACATGCCCAACTCTACTCCCCAAGGGTGCCCTGACACCATGTGCTGCTCCACATGGCACGTAGCATCATGGTGTGCCTCCAGCGCAATGTCCATATGACACACCACCAAAGGAGTGCCACATAGCCACAGCAACGTGGCTATAGCACCCTTTCAAGGTTGCAATTCCTTTTTGCGCCCTCGAAAGGCCAGATCAGGGCTATGGCATGAGGTTGCTGCGACATGAGGTTGCTGCGGCATGAAGTTGCATAGGGCTTGAATATGCGTGGTTTTTCATTTTTGCGGGCAGTCCAGAATGGATCCCCCTCAAAACAGAGGGAAGACTAGTTTCTTAGTGCAGAATCATCACACACACTTCACAGACACTAACACAGTGCAAAAAAGTAGCTGTAACAAAACAGGGAGGGGCAGATTTACATTCCAACTGGGCTACACAATCTTACAAGGCAGAGCATCCCTTCAGCCATAGCATGTCAGCATCTTAACACACTGAAGACATAGTGGAAAAAGAAGAGGAGGAGAAGGAACAGCAGAGCTAGGATTTGCAAGGCAGTTGAAAATATGGGAAGAAGAAAGCTGAGTTAGAGGAGGGGAGCGCTTCAACTCCCTTTTCTTCACCTATCCCCAAACTCTTCCTACTCATTCCTCTTCTTCTTCCTCTGTGTCTGCTACTGCTACTACTACCACTATTTCTTTCTATCCCATCTTTTTGCCACATAGGGACTCAAAGAGGCTTACAACAATTGAAAAAATCCCACACAATTAAATGATCACTAAAACATGGACACACACACACACATCTATACAATAATTAACAATATCCAGTGCATTGTATAAGATGGGCCTTGTATAATCATTCCTCAAATGCCTTTCTGAATAGGAAATCCTTTGCTTGTCTGCGAAAAGGAAGTAGGGAAGGTGCCAATCTAACTTTTCTGGAAAGGGAGTTCCAGAGCCTGGGGGCAGCTACTAAGAAGGCCCTTTCCTGTGTTCCCACCAGCTTTACCTGTGAGGGTGGTGGCACAGAGAAAAGGGCCTCTTCAGATCTTAGAGCATGGGCTGGTTCAAAAGTGAGAACATAGTCCTTTAAACAACTTGGACCCAAGCCATGTAAGGCTTTAAAGGTCATTACCAATACTTTGAATTGTGCCTGGAAATGGACCAGCAACCAGTGGTGCTGTTGCAACAAGGGTGGTGGAAAACAATACTAAATATTTCTTTTCCAGCTTTTAACATGATTTTTGGGGATAGTGGAATTCTTGCTGACCTTAATCAAACCTCAGTCTTGTTTAATAATAGTACATGACGATCATTTACTGTCAGGCAGATGTAAAACAACCTGGCTGTTTGCTATGCAGAAAGTAATGTGACTCCTACTTATTAAACCAAGTTTAGAGACATTAATATGCTTTAATGGAACATCAGTTAGTTAGGTGGAATGAAAGGCATAACCATTCAAAGTCTAGGGCAGCACTGCAGAATCATTGACTGTGAGTATCACCTCTCCTCTTGTTACACCCATGGATGGCCTAAGGCATTTTTCAGCTTCAGACATAGCAACCAATAGTGTTCAGTACCCAAGTCAAATGGCATGTTACTTCAGATGCCTTTGTTATGTTGACACCTGAAACAGAAAATCCCACAAATACCTCTTGAGGTGATCCCTTCTTGATCACTATCACCACATGGCTTATGGCTCCCCATCACCATCAGGATGAAGATATCCCTCCCCTTGATGCATCTAAGGTTGAGGGAAGTCCCCAGTGGCACTCACTGAAAGAGAACATTTTACTTTTTACTGGTCTCCCACAGTAAAAATATTAATATTAATAATAATAAGTGAAATAACATTCATTTGCCCTTACTAAAATCCCAAATTGATTGTTTTAGGACCAATCTGCATGCTACATAAGCATAACTCAATTTTGCAAATAGTTGTGCCTTTGTTTTCATGATTCCCAGTGCTGATGTCAGTATTCTTTAGGAAGCAAACCATGTAGAGGGAAGGCTTATCTCTGTCCAATCACCATGAGAATGGAGATATCCATCTCCCCGATGCAGCTAAGTTGGAGGGAAAAAATCCCATTGGCATTGATAACTTTTTTTTTCTAAGCCAACTTTTTCCTATGCCTTCTACCCATGCAAGCGTTGGGCCAAAAAAATTATTCTGATAGTATTTGGGGAGAAAAGAGATATGCTTCCCATCCCTTCATGCTGTTTTCCCAATACAAATGTTCATTTTCACACAACATTTTGTTAAAGGAGAAAAACCAAACAAATAATGGTATAACTCTCTGCTAAGTATTCCGAACAGTGTGTCTCTTGGCCTAATGACAGGGCTGGTCCTGAGAAGACTGTGGGGATTTTTTTGCACCCCTGATGAACTAACTCTTTCATTTTCCTTGGATAGTAAACCTTATTAATGATTCCCAATGTGATGTGTGTGTGTGTGTGTGTGTGTGAGAGAGAGAGAGAGAGAGAGAGAGAATGAGTGTAGATTTATTTTCTGTGTGCCAAACATAAATTGTTAATGGGCTTACTGTCCAAAACACTGCTCTAATTCTATTATGTATGTATGCACTGAAGCTGTGAGAATGATTTGCTAATCTGGAGGCTGTGGTAAATATTTCTTTGTCTCAGTCTTTCATCTGTGTTTCTAAACTACATAACAAAACTTCAAGGGGAGGGAGGAAAGAAACTATTAGCTACGAATTAGACATTCTCAGGGAAGCCTAGAATTATTTTTCAGGACGGAGGGCTCAATTTCCCAATCTCAGGTGTATGATTAAAATCAATTAAATCACTCTTCCAATGTCAGCGTCAAGATTCTCCTGACAAATGAAATTATGCGAGAAAAGTGTTCTCTTCACTCCTCAACCCTTTCTCAGTATCGCTCACATCCACAAATGAGATCAAAATGTTCAGCTCAGGGATTTCAGAGATATTTTCCATAAGAACATGAAAAATCCCAGGAACCCTATGTAAGTAGACTTTATAGTCTCTAGTGGCAAGGTTTTGATGGCCTCTGTATGGTTGGATATATTCATGACTAACAAAAAATGGGGGGAAATTACTGAGCAAAAATTTAACCATTTGGACACCTCCTACAATAAATTAAAGTTTCAAATGTAGTATTATGAACTGTGTTGCAATGATACATGTGGTAACCTTTGCATTTCTCTTTTTATTCACAGAGATGTCCCTGATGACATCCTCTCATTGAAAAACTGAATTTTATCAGTCTTCTTTAGTTTTTTCCCAGGCATAAGGACAGAAAGCAAGAAACCTCAGCTTCAAATGACCATACTGTTCACTAGGAGGAGCCCTGAAGAGTTAATATTAAATTACAGTAGCATTCATCAAAATAAAGCTATACATTACCATTACGGTTTGGGGTTTTGTTTTTGTACAGGAAATAACCGTTGAAACAACAGATATATCTCATTTCCAGAGGTCCATTCATGCAGCTGAACTATAATGCTGGCACATTATTTACTTCTTAATTTGTTAAAACATATGGAATTGAGTTGAGATTTTGCCCCAAGAGACTTGTGTCTATATTATTTGCTTGTTTGGTTTGACTTCGTTTCCCTCAGAGATGAACAAATGTTTTCTGCATTTTAGAAGTTTTCCTGTTCTACATATTTGCTCATTCAGGCATTTTGGGGATAGCAGTATTACATATAATATTTGGGTCTTTTTAAAAAAATATCCTGGTTTATGCAAGAGTAAAAAAGGAATAATAATTTCAGAGTGGAATGATTAAAAGAGGAGACATTGTAGCTCAGTGATAAAGTACATGCTTTGTATACAGAAGACTCCATACTGATCCCTTGATTTGATATAAAGCTGTTTTGTCTGTTCTGTCCCAGAGGATTCTTAAGGTTCTTTTTCTACCTATTGAGAATTTCCTACAGGTTTAAAGGCCTAAAACAACCTCTCCAGATGTACTGGGCTGCAAATCCCATCATTCTCAACCTGCATGGCCATTCCCAGCATATCCAGCCATGATGGAAGATGTACTGCAACACATATCCAGCGCATCAGGTTGCAGAGGTCTGACATAAAGAATGTTTAAATGTGGCTATGTTTCACCAAAAAAAACCTCCCCTCAAAACAAATTGTGCAAACACTGATTTACTGAAAAGAATGTACAGTATGTTAAGTGCCCTCAAGTCAACCACAACTCATGGCGACCCTATGGATGAGGCATCTCCAAGACTCCCTGTCCTCAACTGCTCTGCTCAGGTTCTGTATATTCAGGTCTGTGACCTCCCTAATTAAGTCTATTCATCTGACATGTGGTCTTTCTCTATTTCTGCTGCCTCTACCTTTCCTAGCATTATTGTCTTTTCCAATGAGTCATGCCTTCTCATAATGCGGCCAAAGTAGAACAGCCTCAGCTTCATCATCTTAGCCTCCAGGGCAAGTTCAGGCTTGATCTGTTCAAGGACCATTTGTGTATCTTTTTGATTGTACCAGTATCCTCAGTACTCTTCTGCAGCACCACATCTCAAATGAATTTTCTTCCTATCAGTTTTACTCACTGCCCAACTCTTCACTGTCCAGCATTTGCCCTTCCTCCTCCTCTGTCCCCTGGCCATCTCAGAATCCAGCTGTCATTTTATAAGTTCCTTCCACAAATACCCACATTTTCTTCATAACTGTCACATTTATAACACATTCCAGTTCCTAGATTTAAAAATTAGAAACGGAAATCCTAGAGAAACACATAGTCCTATTGTACACAACTGTGTACACAAACTGTGAGCTCATGCCACTAAATGCAGAATGGTGTTGTTGGGATTCATGATTTATAGCTTATTTTATGACTAATACACATGTTGGGATAGCTACGTTAGAACAAGTATTTGGATCTACAATGGAGTTACTTAGGACCTTAGATGTTCACTGTTCATAGTGTGACACATTGTGACACTTTAAAGTGTGACACATTGTGACAATAAGAAAAAATGATGAGAAAATGAAGAAGTTGTTTTTGCAACCTGTGTCTGAGAAGAAAAGGATTGTAAAGTAGAATTCTGATCAGATCGATTACTTTTTAGTTTTATTGTCTCTCTGGTCAAGTTTGAAGTATCAGGATTCTCAAGTCCTAATAAGCATTTATAATGTTTATAGCTCACCAGGAAGATCTTACTAGGCAAAGCTAATTCAAGGTGGGTTTTATACAGCTTTGCTTAGTTCATGTATTCTTTTTATTATTATTGTTATAGTATTATTATGGTATTGAGGAACTGCAATGAAATTTTATTTCTTTGGAATTGACACACAATGATTGAAACTCCCTGGTGGCAAACCATGGAAGAAATCCACCAGAGGCAGTTATAGACTAGAAGTTATCTCCTTTCTCATGTGTTTCCTCCCCCTCTTCCCCCTTTTATCCCCCCCCCCTCACAAAATCAACACCTCAAAGTGCTTTTTGGCTTTCATTTTGTTTATTCCATCCATAAATATTTTATTACTTAAAAAGGGAAGCAGTGCTTGCTCCTAATTGTTTTTGATTAAATATGCTAATTACATTTTGGAATATTAATGACACATACGGTACTAAATGTTTTAATAATGCAATGAAATAAGCTAGCAAATATAACAACAAATTAACCTGAAACTGCTACATGATTTTCAGAATTTTATATTATACTAATACAAGTATATAAGAGCAAAAGAAACAGTGAACTCCTTTGCCTGGCCTGAGTATCCAAAGACCAGCTTTTCGAAATGTTATAGCATTAGACCATGGTAGACTTTCTTTTCATAAGTTTTTTATACCCAAAAGGAAGCTCTTGGTTTCTCAGAATAGCTGTGGCTGTTGCTTTCGATTTTGTTTGACAGCAGGAAATTCACAGGCTCATGTCTTTGTGGACAGGGGGGAGTGATGGTGGGAAAGTTTTCTTGTTACCCCAACCAACAGTCTGATGTATTTTGGAGGAGTCTGTTTTGTGTTTCTTTTTCTCTCCCATAACTCTAGCTACTGCATTCCCTTTGCTGTGTTGCCATTTTGACTGCAGTGTGATTGTGTTTCTATCCAAATGCATTCAAAATGGCTACTGAAATTGAACAAAATTTGTAGCAAAACATAAGCTAGCATGGGTGGATGGGTGTGCAAGAGAGAATATACTTGGTTGCTACTCCCAGACTGTACAACTGGCCCCTCTCTGTTGTCCGGCCATATCAAGAGAATATCTCATTTGTCCCTTAGTTTTCTCTTCAAGGCCAAAACGCCTTAATGGTATCTAGTTTTCACAATCTACTAAGTGTCACCAAATTGGGTTCTGGACTATCAATGATTTGGATTCTATCGAAGAATGTACAAATCTGAGAGATACCATTAAATAATGTGATATATTCCTTAGTAGTGTCACCTTTTTGCTATTGTGCTGTTTTGATCCTATCTATGGCAATTTCATTCAGATGTTTTGTCATTCTATGTGGAATTACTCCTACCACTGGAATCACTGTTATTTTCCTTTTCCCATGGCACTGAATCTCTAGATGATTGCTATTTGTTTCAGGAGCTGAGGCTGCCATTTGTTTCAGAGCATGGCACTAACAGCTGCTTCTGTCTTGATTCAAATAGCAGCTTTGATGGGAAGGACTTTTCTTAGAAATGCAGGAATGGAAATTATAAATCATTTGGGGGGAAAATAGATAGGGCAAAGCCAGCCTCCTCCTTCCCCCCAACGCTCCACAAAGTTAGAATTAGGGTGATAATGCTGGAACTGAGTGGTGGAAGATTCTGCACAGATAAACAGGAAGAACATCTTCCCATAGTGCATTATGGAACTCTAGAATTCACTACCACAAAGTGTAGTGATGCTAGCCAATTCAAATAGATTTAAAAGGTGATGCATTAAATTCATGGAAGTTGGAGCTACCTGGCAAACATATCTCCCCTCAAGTATCAGAGGCATAAAGAGCACACCTCTGTGTATCAGTTGCTGGGGAACATCACTAGATCCATCATTTTATATCTAGCCTTCGTCCAGTCCTGGAACACAAGGCAGCTTACAAAAATTAAAACATAAGATAGAATGCAGTTGAACTCTTGTCCTGCTAAGTTGGTTGCTGTGGCAACATTGCTGTAATAAACATGTATTTGGCCTGATCTAGCAAGGCTTTTGTTGTTATTGCTAGAAAGGGTTTGGTTGTTGTTGTTGTTTTAAAGGTTTCATCCATGCCATGGTTTCGATTCTGATTGTTACCTCTCCCCCTCCCTCCACACTTTGTATGTAAAGTTTTTAAAACACACACACACACACACACACACACACACACACACACACCAATCCCAAGTTACCTATCTATAATGTAAAATCTACTTTGGCCTTGAGGAGGTAAGACAAATCCATATTTAGCTAAGTACTGTAAAATATAGTGTACACACTGGAAGTTATCTGCTACCGAGGCTTTTCCCACAGTTTAGAAACCACCTAAAAACACAGGGTAAACAAAGAATGCCTGCTTTGAGAAATCTCTTTGAGTCTCTGTGGTGAAAGAAGCATTTTTTCCAGTGGGAAAGATCAAAAAATACAATTTTAAAACCATGAAACAACTGGGAGGTTCCCTACTGACTTCAAGGGAGTCAGGCCTTGATCCTCCTTACCCTAATCTCGAGGTTCAAAACAAATGTTGTGTACTCATGTCTCCACAAAATTAAACCTTTCTTGTTTTGTGGCCAAACAAAATTAGAGTTACAATTTAAATTTGACCTGTAATCACCTTCATATCCCTGTTGCAGTTAAATCTGACATTACATGCACACATATAAATATGCTTGTTTTTATGGTTTGACATCTCTTAATTATGATATAAAGCTATGCTTCCTAGCTTTTTAACTGTAATTCATTTGGATGGAAAATTTGTTTGCAGTGCTTAAATATCTTTTTTAAAAGCATTTGTAAAATAATACAATACAATAAAATAAAAATCAAACATGGGTTCAAATGAGTGCATATATAATTAACAATGCCTATCTAACCTACTTAATTAGAAAGGACATAGCAGTTTGTTTAACTTGTATGCTTACATATCATATGTAAAGCTGGATTAGCCTCATAGGAAGGAGGTGTGAAAACTGAAACAAGGAACTTTAACAGTTTAAGATATGCAGATGATATCATACCACCAGCAGAAAATACTTGGAATGAAAATCAAAGAAGAAGGTACAAGGGCAGGTTTATAGCTGAACATTAAGAAAACAAAAATGATGACCTCAGATGATTTACATAAATTTAAAGTAGACAATGAAGACATTAAATTAGTCAAGGAATTCACATACCTTGGCTCAGTATTCCAGTGGTAAAAATATAAAACCGAATACCAAAGTCAAGATTTTCAATGCCATTTTTTTTTTCATTTTCTATGTATGGTTGTGATGGCTGGACAGTGACAAATGCTGATAGGGGAAAACCCAACTCATTTCAAAGGAGGTATTGGAAATGGATTCTGCAGATACCATGATTGCGAAAAAGACAAATGATTGGGTATCAAATCAAATCAAGCCTGAATTCTCTCTAGAAGCCAAGATGACTAAACTAGACATATCATTAGACCTTTACTTCAGAAGGTATGACTCACTAGAAAAGATAGTGATGCTTAACAAATTAGAAGGCAGTAGGAAAAGTGGAAGACTACATTACAGGTCCATAGTCTCAGTCAAGGAAGCCATGGTTCTGAGCCTGTAAGACCTCAGCAGAGCTGTTGATAACAGAGTGCCTTGGACATTTTTCATTCAGAGGGTCATCATAAGTCAAAGTCAACATACAGCTGTTAACAAGAACACTCTCAATGTAATTTCATTTATCTGGTACAAATGGGTAACATGGAGCCCACAGAATGTGTGACCTCTTCATTGCTTTGAAAAAAGGGAACTAAATACTATGCTGGGGTAGGGTGGGGGAATTGAGATTGCTGATTGATATTTGATAATATATTTCTTTGTTTAAACTCCTATACTTATGGCTGCATAATTTGCATGTACAGTGGTGCCTCGGGTTACGAAATTAATTCGTTCCGCCGTGGCGTTCGTAACCCGATTTTTTTCGTAACCCGAAAAAGCCATAGGCGCTAGCGCTGGAAAGCCGCGTTTCGTGCGAAAAAGCACCGAAAAGCACCAAAAAATTTTTTCGTAAGCCGAAAAAAAAACACGTAACCCGGAACAGTTTTTTCCTATGGGATTTTTTCGTATCCCGGAAATTTCGTAAGGCGGTGTTTTCGTATCCCGGGGTACCACTGTATTCAGATGTGGCAATATGAATATATCTGTATTACACAACTACTGAAGGCCAAATAGATGCTTTCTCTTGTCCCCTGAATCTCATGTCAGTTCTAGAATAATAATGTGTCTTCTTTAGCAGCCTTCTTTTTCAAGGTGTCCTCTATTTGAATGGCAGTCCAGTCCAAGACTGATGTAAAGAACCAAAAAGAGCAAGATCAGGGACATCAAAGTTGCCCATCCACAGTTAGCACCTGCCTACCAGACTCAGCAGGGACATAGATGACATGATTACTGTTTTGTCTACTGGGTTGAGATGCATTGTAATCGTCTGTACAAATTACATACGCAGTTTTATGCAAATCAATGTCCTCTTTTGTTCTCTCTCTCTCTTTCTCTATCTTTTAACTAGTGCATGCTATCCATTTCATGTGTAAGTGGCTAACCATCAGTTCCTTTGTGCTTTCTGGTGATTAGAGGTTTAGTTCATTTATTCTCAGTGACTCAGGAACTGGAAATTCAAAGGGGCTGCCCTTGAAGATGATTCAGAAAGTTCAGATGGAACAGAATATGGCCATTAGACTCTTCAGTGATACAGCCAGGCTTGTAGCATGCCAATTGTAAAAGAACTACATTGGCTTCATGTTCACTTATGAATCCAATTAAATGTGCTGGGTTCCCCACACCCTTAAAATTTCCAAAGACTTGGACCCAAATACTTGGTGGAATGCCTCCTTGTCTACCAATCTGCCCTGTTAAAGGTATCTCTAGGGGGAAACAGGATGAAATAATTGTATTCTTCCAATTGTATATGAACACCTATTCAGTGGTTCAGCAAATGATACACGTGCTTGCTGCCTTTGCCCTATCAGGCTTTATTCCACTGCAAGAAAGCCAACATACATCTGTAAAACAGCTGGATGTGGCAGGAACAAATGTGTGTGTTTGATATTAAACAATCCCTGGAACTAAGGGAGGATAAAGATGGGAGAAAGGAGCACAGAGATGCCTCCCCTTTCTGTCCCACACGGAAGCCACAGCAACCAAATGGCACAACCTCCAGGAGCCCTAAAAAGAACTCGCTCCCAGCAGGTTCTTTTTAGGGTGTGCGCGGGGCGCCATTGGTGCCCTCACATGCAACGGAGACATACGCACTGTGCTGTGCCACACCATACTGTTTGGATGATGCGCCATGTGTACATCATCATGGCGGCCCCCCATGTGGATGGGGGTGAGCCATTATGGCCTGGTAGGACTTGGGAGCATGCAGATGCTCTGCTCTCCCCATCCCTAAAATCGGCCCCAGACTGGCATTTTGCACCAGTCTGTATCAGGCCTAAGTTACACAATATTTTACAAATGGTCTCTCAGAAACAACTATGTTGAATCAAATTCCCATAGTCCCAACTATAGTAAATTCATTGAATCAGTGTGAAGAATATTGCATGTTCAATTGATTCAATGAGTCCACTCTTGGGATTAATAAATGGATTTAGACTAAGATCTCGAAACTGTAACCCCAAAATTTGGGAAGATGTTCAGATGAGCAGATGTTTTAAAAGTATCACTGTAATAATAATTTGATATTAGTATGAACAGTTAAAGTATGTTAACACAACATCATACCATTCAACCATGGGCTCACTGAGACAAATTTGGACAACATCCCCAGCTTTTATTTGACATTTGTAATTTTTGTCCATTTACTTCACAAGGTCATGAGCCTAAAAAACATATCAAAGTGCCTTGTATATTAGAAATACAGGCTATATCCACTTATTCAAAAGACAGAAGTGTGATTTTTTGTTTAAAAAATTATTTATTTATTTGTATTTTTAAAAATATTTGCATATACATAATAAAATGTTTGGATATGAGGCCCAGGTCTAAACATGAAATTTACTAATGTTCCATAAACACTCTATACACATAGCCTGAAGATCATTTTATATACAATATTCTTAATAATTTTGTGCATCAAACAGAGTTTATGTACACTGGACTTTCAGAAAACAAAGGTGTCTCTATCTCAGCCACCCATACGGACAATTCTGGATATTGAAGTATTTTGGATTTTGGAATTTTGGATAAGGAACTCTCAACCTGTAAATATATTTCCTGTAATATACTACAGGAAGTAATATGTAGTAAAGTCTGTCCAATTTTGACATTAGTTAAATATCTGACTACTAAAGTCAAAGCAGAAGAAAAGCTATCTAGTTCAGAAGTGGCCAACCAGAGATCCATGGGAAGTTCAGTAAAAGAATATGAGGGCAGAAAGTCCTCTCCCCCTGTTTCCCCCTAGCAACTGATAGTTGCCTCTAATCTTGGAAATAGCATATAGCCATCATGACTAATAGGCCTTATCCTCCATGAATTTGTTTAATCCTTTTTAAATCCATCTAAGTTGGTGGCCATAACCATATATTCTGAAAGGAAATTCCACATTTCACTATATGCTATCCGAACAAGCAATTTTGTCTGTTCTGCCACCATTTAGCTTCATTGGATGGATCCAGATTCTAGTATTATGTGAGAATATCCAATGTAAATGAATTCTGAAGTATATTCATTATGGGAAAAGTAATTTCATTTTATTAATATAGTATTTGCCATCTTCTAATTTCCTTCGTCATCCATTGATTCACTGTGTTCTGCCTTTTAATTTCATTGGACACCCATTAATATTACATTAAATCACTCCTCCAAACTGAATTTATAAAACTTTGAAGGACTTGTACTTTTCTTATTAAACACTATAATCTTACATTCCCATTCCCATACACTGCCTCTAATATTGTGATACAGATGATACTCATACAAACATGGTCTGCATTTTCAAAATGAAACACATAAACCCATAGACAATAATTTATTAGAGTGATTTTCCTCTGGGTTTAATTGCTTATTGATTTTATGTTCTTGGATGGTCAAATACCACTATATAGTTAGCTCACAATTGCTATGTCAGTACAATAAAACCTCAGAGTTACAAATACCATGGGAAATGTTCATAAACATGAACATTCTGGCCCCTTTCTTGAAAACTCTATCTACTATTCACATATTGTTCTAAACACATGTTGCACAAAACAGTGTCACTCTCTACATCTGTAAACTGAGAAACAGCACCCTCACTTTTTGGGAGTGACCTGACAAAATAACAAGAGGGATATAGCTGGTTTGAGATTTGGGAATGTATCCTATATTCTAAGCAGTCTGATTAATCTTGATGATATTTAAAAAAAAAAAAAAAACTTTCCAAATTCCCCCCCCCCTTGTGATTTTCTTTTATTGCATTCAGCAGTTAAGGGAATACAATTTAGGTGTGGGGGGTAAGAAAAGAAATGAAAAGAAAGTGGGGGGGAGTAAGAAAAGAAATGAAAAGAAAGTGGGGGGGAGTAAGAAAAGAAATGAAAAGAAAGTGGGGGGGGGAGAAGAAAAAAGGCTGCTTGGGAATAGTGGGATGGGGAGGGAATGAGGAGGGAAATGGCACCACATGCCTGCCCAATCCCACCACTGTGGCTAGAGATAGGATCACACTTTTCTTTTCTAGAATACAAGTGCAATGAGGGGTTGTAACATTCTTAGGAGTTCTCCATTAATAGCCAGAGATGCCCTCAACACACTTAGGAAACACAGCAGCAGCTGGATGGAGATGATTTTGTGTGATAGGTAATACCAAATGCACTATTTTCCTTCTTTAATCCTGATATAACAGCCGTGTGTGATAAGGTTCTATGTAGCCTTATAAGTTTGTCACACAGGGCTCCTGGCACACAAATGGAATGGTACAAAAGGGGCCAGGAAGGTAATGGAATGGGTGGGGGACACATTTTACTGCACACCAGACGTCACCAAACACTGCTGGAAGTCCCCATTCCATTCCATTCCCCATCTGTCCCAGAGGACGTGATTTTTGAGAACTGTTCAGAATAGTTCAATGGTGTTCTGGTGTGCAGTAAAATGCAATAAACTTATTAGTGTAAGATTTTGTAAATACCACTTCATTCCACCTTAAAAGCCAGTAGTTGCATCAGGCAAAGGAGGTCTGTTCAGCTTCTGATCAGGTGTGAGAAGGATGACATTTTTACCCCTTGCACCATCAAAAGAGGCTGTAGCTATTAGAAGCAGGATCTCTGTTGCAAGTCTTTGGTTGCAGCCTTGCTCACTGGCAGGAGGTGGAAGGTCAGTGGACCTCCTTCTTCCCTCTGGCTGCTAGTTCTTAAAGAAACTGGGTGTCCAAGAGAGGTTACTCTTCATACATATCTAAACAGCCAAGGTAGAATATGAGCAGAAATATTTTTGTATTTTTTTTTCTGGCCATACCTTTTAAATGGAGTCGAAATCTGAACAATTACCAGATAAAATAAATGGCAAATTCTTACATTTCCAACATCCAAATGTGATATATCTTAGTGTTTTGTGAATGCTTCTTTCAAGGTTACTTTGAAAATTTATTCTTTGGAGATCTGCATTTCCACTTGTAAAAACAATACATTTACAAAATAATTATTGGTAAGATTATTTCCTTTCCAATGAAAAGCCATTGTCAAAGGTCCAATCCAACGATGTCATAAACACGTGAAGGAGAAAAAAACCCTCTCATTAAACAGGAAAGACATATAACGAACAGCTTTAAGATTTTTGAAATGGACAACTTTAACCAACACACACACAAGCAAAAATAGATTAAACTTCAAAACTAATAGCAGCATCTCAGTGGCAAGTAGTAAGAAAAGCTGAACGAAACAGGTTTTATCTTATTGCTATTTTTGTGGGGTTTTGATTCCCACCCAAGGGAAAACCCACCTCTTGGGCTCCATCAATCCACTCTTTCTATGAACCCTTTGCCACCTCTCAAACTGGAGAGTGATGAATTAGTAGAGACAGTGTGTTGCTGTATACATGTCTGCCCAGGGATGAATTCAGAATATTCATCTCATTTCGCTTGTGACCTTTTTCTGTTCTGCAAACCCAAAAGGTCTGGGCTGCATAATAGCTTTTCAGAACAAAAAGATAAACGGACTAACCTATAGATACTTGAGCATTTGCTTGACCTTACAATTTTAACAGTCCATGTTAATTTTTAATTACACGGTCAGTATGTATTACACAAATTAAGTGGTAATAGGTATTTGTATTTTTTTAAATGAATTAAGCTGATTACATAAATCTTTAACCAAGCAGTGACTAATCTGAGGTACAAACATTCCTTTGATAAGATACATTCAAGCAAACATTTTTGTGGCAAAATGTTATCAGATAGCAGATAATTAGGTTAAGATGCTCTGTTCAGATCATTAAGTCATGGTATTCAGCGTACTCCAGAAGAGACTACTGTCAAGTAAATGCTTGGTGTTCCTTTGTGGCTTCTGGTTTGGTTGCTAAACTTATTAACGTTTCTTTAAATGACCACATTTCAACACAATGATCCAGAGGAAATCTTTCATCAAATAAGTAGTAAACAATATTGTGGTGCAGCTTATGTGATTCATGATAGACAACAGGCCACATTCTACAGCAATTGTGGAGGTGCAATTGTTGAAAAGAAAAAAGATTTTTAAAAAATCCTCTAAGGTCTGTCATGTCCTGGCTTATTGTTAATAGAAGAAAAGGTTGAACAAGAACATTGTTAATCGCTATGAAATATAAATATTTTGCTAAATGCACCAAGCTGTGCATTCTGTTGAAATAATAAGTATTATATTAAAAAAAATAATTTGGCACAGTGATTATGGGTTTAATCATACAACTAAAAGCACTCATCTGCAAAACTATCCAAAAATTAAAACACAAACTATGACACAAACTAATATTTGGGGGGGGGCAATTTAAAAGAAATTCAGGAAAAAGTAGAGGGGAGTACAACACACAATTACATTTCAGTTCCAGGTTATTTGAAGGATGGTATTCCCCTTATGAACCTGACTGTACTTTGAGATCTTCTGACGAGGGCTTACTCTTTGTCCTACCACCTTAACAGATATATCTGGTGAGAAGATGGGAGTGGGCCTTCTCAGTGGTTGCCCCCAGGCTCTGGAACTCCCTTCTCAAAGGGGTTACACTGGCACTGTCCATGCTCAGTTTCTGCACACAGGTGAAGACCTTTCAGTTTTGACAGGCCTTTGAGGACTGATTGTTTACATGGTACATGTCTTCTAAAATTTGCTGGATATTCTCTTTTTTATTTTTGTTGTACTATTGTGTGGTTTTTTTTTTTTTACAGTTTGTGTTTTTAACTGGATTTTAATTTTTATATAGTTTAATCTCTTTTTAACTTTTGTATTATGTGAGTCTTTAACTATAGTTAAAGATCCACATACCCATGAGCTATAAGAGTGACAGGACTGATAGACAAACTTATCCTGAAGATCTCAAAGCTAGGGCAGGCTTGTAGGGGGCAATATGGTTCTTTAAATAAACTAGATCTGAACCATTTGGGCATTTATATAACAAATATTTTGCATTTTTCCCAGAAAAAGACCACTAGCCAGGGAAGCTGTTGTAACAAAGGAATTGTTGCAACATAGCAAATCAAGTATCTGTCTGCAGCCCTTTGGACTAGCTGAAGTTTCCAAGCCTTCTTAAAAAGCAGCCCTATAGAGTGTGTTGCAGTAATCCAAATGGGATATAAATAAGACATGTGGCACAGTGGCCAGACGAAGAATGGGTGCAGCTGGTGCGCTGGCTTTAACTGTAAAAATGGTCACCACAGAAATCAGTTTTCAGGCTCAAGCCTAAATTCAGCACAATACCCAAGACTTTGGAAACATACATTTTATTTACTTATTCTGAAAGTTTGTGAAGAAGAAGAAGTCCCAATTCCAATTCAAGTTCTGTTTTTCTACTCATTTAGAGAGTAATAAGTCTGCATAAAAGAACTTCCCCTACATAGATCTTTTTTATGTGACTGGGGACTCTATTGTGTGTGTGTGTGTGTTTGTGTTTCCAAATTGCATGGAGAATGTCTGTAGAGAGAGGAGCTGTGCAGACGTATCACTTTTTAAATGAAAAGAGAGATGGAGTGGGAGATGGAGGAGGTCGACACACTTGTCTCTTAATTGGTTGACTCCACATATTTTCAGAACAAGTGATTATGGCTAAAGTCATCAATGAAAATGGCTTTAGCTCTATTTAAATAGATGTGGAAAATGGAAAACTGGTGTCCTCAGTCACATAAATTTCTACAATTAGATCATGGGTATTCAAGAGTCCTTTACCTCTCATTCTCATGGCAAATCAATTTAAAGCCAGAAAATGTTTAAGACATGCACTCTTTCCACTTCTATCCATTTGTGCCATGTAATGTCATAGATCAAATCAGTTTGATAGCATGAATGGAGAACTATGTCCAAAAAGAGAGTTAATGATAGTGCTAAACCTGCTTACATTTTAGATGTTCAGTAGTGCATAGCTGTTCATTAAGAAGTAATTAAAGATCTTTGATCAGCTCTGGGTTGAAAATGGCAAAACTTCCATCGTCATTGTTGTTGAGGAACAATCCCTATTCAGACTTATGGTAACCCTATGAAGAACCCATCACAAGGTTTTCTTAGCAAGATTTGTTCAGAGCAGTTTTTGCCTTTGTGAGTCATTGACTAAGAGGGCGTGATGTGACTATGGTTTCCCAGTGGGTTTCAGGGTGGGGGTTTGAAACATGGTCTCCAGGGTCATAGTCCAATGCTCAAACCACTGCTCCCCATCCACTGCCATACTATGGCAATTTGCCATTTTTTTCTCTAGACACTTCTGTCATAGCCCTTCTATAGAGCTCAGGCGATAATGAGATCCTGCACAACTTGGGAAATTTATATGTATTTTCTCTTCTCAACCCCCCACCCCCCACCCCTATAATTGCAAAATCATGAGTTGGAGAAGACTGCAAGACTACAACCAGTCCAACCTGTTGGCATGAAGGAATACACAAGTAAAGCACTCCTGGGAGATGGTTGCCCAACCTCAGTTTAAAGACATCCAGAGATGGAGAGTCTACCATCTCCCAAGGCAGTCTATTACACTGCTGAATAGCTCCTCAGTTAAAGCCATTCTTCCTAATGTTTATGTGAAATTTATTTTCATGTAATTTGAATCCATCAGTTCATGCTGTAGTCTCTGGAGCAGCACAAAACAACAATTTTCTACACTGCTAACTCATGTTTATCTTGTGGCCTAATAAGACCCCTAGCTCTTATCACATGTCAAGCCAGATATCACCCATTCAGTATTTGCCCATTTCATTTTTCTTGTGTAGTATCTTACATTTATCCCTTAGCCAACATTGGGGGATTGTAGTCTTAAAAAGTTACTTATGGGAGCTTTGGAACAAAATCTTTGGAACAATCAAACAAATAAATAAATGTGTATTTTTTTTCTGGTTCTAAAGTCTTAGAACAAATGGGCACTCTGGATTCTTAATCTGTGTCGGGGTCAAATAGAGTTTATGCTTAGTTTCCGTTTTAAATAACATAATCTTCTCTTGAGCATTTTCCAGATTTCCACATTTAAAATTTGCATTCAAGAAAGTGTTCCACCTCTGCATATCTGTAGAATGTCAAAGGTTAAGCAACCACATTTCTCAGTGTGGTGAGTTTCATTTGGAAAGTTCTCATGAGCAAACCAGTTGTTTGGCTTTCCACTTTCAGTGTTTGGTTTTTTGTTACATGAAGCATGGAGAGTTTAACTAAGCTGTTTTTCATTGTTTAAAGAAAAGTAAATTACAAATCCCCTGGAGATGCTCTTCAGCTCAGTTTCTAAGATGGCTATTTCTCCTCTCCACATTAAAAATCTCAACAATAATATTAGAGATCAGGGATCCTGTGGAGCTTCACTGTACTGAAATACATTGCATTGTATAGAGCTGTCATAGTTAAGAATGCAACAAAGCTTGCAATTAAGTGCATCTTCTTAAATAATGGAGGGAGAGGGAGAGGGATTCAGATGGACCCATGATGTTTATGCTGTCCTGAGAATATTTTAATGCTGCACTATTTTTTCTTATTATTCTGTGCTGGGTATGGTGGAGAAGCAGGACTATCAAATGACTTGAATAACACTAAATTTAGTAATTATATCCGTTAAATAGCTCAGTTGCCAAGTGAGGCTGTTTATTAATACAATGTAGCATTAAAGCGTGGTTTACTGTAATCTATTTTAGAATGCAGAAAATATTTTTAGGGCATCTAGTAAATATTTGAAAAGAAACTGGAAATTTAAACTATATTTGCTTGCTGTGTATATATTTTAAGGCAAGAACAATGGAATATGGATAGATAACTTAGGCAAAATTCCATGGCAAACTACCATAGTAAAGGCTTTCATCGTGGATAATTTGGCGTGTCGAAAATGCCACCATGAACTGAATCAATAGGAAACTCTTACCAGTGCTGATTCAGGGCCATTGATTCCATTCACTGTCCATAATGGGCTTCACCAGCTTTTCACATATTTTATTTGCTGTAAGAGAGTAGATTGTTATGAGTATGAAGTTCTTTAGAACCTCTCTTCTTTTTTTGCACTTGTTTTTAGTTTATGGTCTGCTTTGATTTCCTGCTTTATTCTCTAATGAGGTCCAATTTTCTTACAAGTGTGAGTGTGTGTATCTCAATGTAAAAAGTTCATCTATGCACTACAGAACTCTCTGGCAGAGAATCCTATGACTGCCTTTACATTGCAGAAATAATGAAGTTTGACACTGCTGTCATGGTGCCATCCTATGTAATCCTGAGATTTGTAGTTTATTGTGGCACCAGAGTTCTCTGACAGAGAAAGCTATATCTCACAAAACTATAGATCCCATAATTTCATAGCATTGAGCAATGGCAGTTAAGGCAGTATCAAGCCTCATTATTTCTGCATTGCAGATGCAGCCTGAGTCACTCCCAAACTATAGATCCCAAATTCCATCAAATGAAGCCATTCCACTTAAAGTGATATCAAAACATGATCACTCTCTGGGTGTGAATGTACCTCTTGTATATCATATTAGAGATTAATGTGTAGACCTGTTACATTACAAGCTGCCAAAAATTATGTGGCACAGATATGGAATTTCCTTAAGTTTATACAGGGATTATAATTCAGAAGTTAACTTCCAGAAGTTAATACAGGGATTATGAATTCAGAAATCAGTCAGGACTGTCAGTTCTTTCCAAATCAGTTTTGAAGCTATGAAATAGAGGCATTGCAAATACACATTTGAATGCCCAAACTTGGAATTGCTAATACTGTGCTGCAATATACTGTAACAACAAAACCTTTTCTTTTTCTTTTTTAAAAAAGTCCTTATTGAGATGTTTAATACATGATAACATCTCTGTGCAAGTCTTTTCAGTACAGTATACAGTTCAGCCAAAAGAGTAATAAGCAAACTCCCCCTGCAGTATATCTCTGGCAATTGCAATACACTGATTTGTCCTGCTAAATATTTGGGAATGTATAAAGAAGTGGTGAGAATACGCTCAGTGGCTTCACAGAGACAGAAGTATCTTCATCAGAGTATTGTACAGCTCATTTCCTTTATGAAATGAATAATGCAAGAAGAACACCCACTCCCTTTTCCCTTGTCCCTCAGGCCAAAATAGGCAAGTTCAACTACAAATGCTAAAGGGGAATTTTTGCAAACTGCTATCAATTAACTGACTTTTTATTAGCAAGGCTCCACTGGGCAAAAAAAAAAAAAGTTTTGATTAGGGATCTGGTATTTTACTTGTTTTGTTTTGTTTTTTAAATGGTTTAAGAAGAAAAATAAATAAGATGAAATTAAAACAAAATTATTCTCTTGTTTTGTACTGAGAAAGCTTGGTACTGCTTTATTCAGCAAATGCCTTTTGTCTTCAGGCACTCACCAGGAACTAACACTGCAGGTTTAGTGCCAACAATTTCAAGGGCTGCTAATGCAAATGTAACAAACCATTTTTCTCACACAAAGCTATAAGATAATGTTTTTAAAAGGAATGTATGCTCTAAAACTTTCTTTGTCTTCTTTATATACTATACATTGCTGTTGTGAAACATCTCAGGCATATGGAGTACATCCATGGTTACCATGAAGTACACAAATACCATGAGTACAGACATGCAAGATGTCAGTGGTAGAATATGCATCACGGTGTACACTTTATCAGAGCTACACAATTTTTGACTTATAAGGCCAAATGATACCTGGAAAGTGTGTGTGTGTGTGGGGGGGGGGGGGCCTTGATAGTTATGGTTTTGACTAGGCCTATGGACTTGATTTGCCTGAATTCTGAACTGAACAGGCCCATCTTAGACTGATAAAAATCGGATCTGTGATGGTCTAAATCTTCTCTAAATCTGTCTGAATCACTTTGGGACTCATTTGTTGTTTTGGACAGTAAAAGCCCAAAAAGTGTATCTTGAAAATGAAAGCAAGACAGTACCATAAAAGGTAATGTTAAATGGGGAGAGAGTGGGAGGAGGGGAGCTATACTTTCTTCTTCAACAACTCTTGCTTCCAGTGTGAAGCAAAACAAACAAACAAAGCTAGCAATGCAAAAAAGTGAAAGTGTGACATCTCCAATGGATATAAATATAACAGTCCAATAAGGGGCATGGGGTGAAGGGGGCATGTAGGGAGGGTCTGCATTATTGTGCTTTGCCAGTGTTTTTACTGGGCACACCAATGCTCCGATGCCCTATACCAGTGGAGGAATACAGGTGCAACTGTGTGGCCTATCAAAGAGGTGGCCATCCAATGAGATTGTATATAGGCAGCAGGTAGTTGCCAGAGGTGTGTTTGTGTGGTGGTGCACATGCATGGTGGGGAGGCGACAAAAAAAATTATCCAATAACATGGCTTGATGACATGCCATGCAGTCAGGCTGTATGCATTCAGAAGCAGCCAGTGCGGAAAGCGGAGTTTCAAACCACTTCCAGAAAAATGCAGTCCCAGTGCAAATGGCAGTGGCACGGTCCTGGCACAGACCTTTTGGGCCATCTGCTTGAGGCCTAAGATCCCTATTTTACTGACTGAACAGTTCCCCCCTTTGTTTAAAGACCTGAGCTAAAGGACCACTAGGTCCTTTTGCCTTCTGAACATGAGAATTTTGGGGTAAGCTTCAAAATATACTATCTATGAATGGATTGGTTAAATTCACAGGGGAAAAGCCACATCTTACACCATTCACCAGGGTCCTCTAAACTTCTCTATAGCCTTTTCGGGGTGCTGGAAGTGTATGTTTCCATGAACTCATTTGAACACATCTAAATCTGGATTTAATCTAAAACTTCCCACACCTTTATCCAAACATTTTAGCAGCCTCTGGTTCACAACCATTTGTTAAGACTGAAGACAATTCTGAAGTACTCAGATTACAATATGAACAGTCATTGAAATACACTCAGACTGGTATCAACTACATCAATCACTATGGCAGAGACTAGATCGTATATGCTCTCACTAAAAGTAGTTTTTCTTACTTTGGATAACTTTTCTTTTCCCCAATCCTGCATTAAACAGCTGTTATATTATGTATTCTGCAGATGGATGAGCTGCAAGACTCATACAAACTTGTATTTCTCTTCTGTCAGCTTAAATTTTTTGGCCCACCAGCCAACAACCACAATTGGGGAGAACATCTCAGCTGGAGGGAAAACAGATTAATGCCTCCTCACTCTGTAAAAAATGTGGACTCCCTTGGTCTTTGGTCAAACCTGCCCTTAAAAGTGTTATTTATGAGAAAAATGTCTAACTCTAAAAAGTTTTCATAACTGCCTTTTTGGAGAAATTAGAGCCTCCTTGCACTGTGATGGTTTTAAATTAAGAATCTACTATGCATTATTCAGTTGTTTAACAGCACCTGAACAAGGACCTTTCTCAATAGCTGAAGATATGGTATCAATGAAATATTTAATCATCCACATGCATGAAACTGAGAACTTACATTTATTCCAGCTAGACATTTTCTTTTTTAAAACAAACAGAGTAATGTGAGAGTTGAACGCTATAGGAAAAGAAGACAACCACATTACAGGTGGATAGACTCAATCAAGGAAGCCAGGCTCTGAGTTTGAAAAAGCAGGGCTGTTAAAAACAGGATGTCTTGAGGTTTGTTCATTCATAGGGTCACCATAAGTTGAAGCTGACATGATGGCAACTAACAACAAATGCAGTAGTTACATTTATTAAAGTAAGCTTTTAGTAGCACATTCCTATTAGAGCTTGGAAAGTTACCTTTTAGACTCTCAGAATCCTCAGACAAGTATAGTTAGTTGCCATGCTTGTTGCCATCTGAAAAAAAGAAAAGTAAGAGAAAAGAAAAAAGTTATCCTGAGCTCTTTCCTGAGGTCAGCTTCCCAGGCACATGACAATATTATGATGTTATCAGTTATATTATACTGTAATATTAGTTGTCAAATTAATAACTGTTCTTAGACAGCCTGAGTCGTATATGTATTAGACACTTTAGCTGTAGAGATGAACCAATTTGCCAACTGATTGGTTGCTTATTTGCCTGCCGGTTATATTTATTGGTGTGCTTACTAGTATACTTGCAACTTTGGTAGAAATTGCAGACTTACTGAATATTGGAATGCTCTAGGTTGGTAGTGGCAGCCTGGCAGCCTACACCCAAATCTATGCACTGTCCATTTATCTGACCACCCTCTGATAGCATTATAAAATGCAAAAATCTCTGTAGAGTGAGAATTCTGTGCAAAATTTGCAAGTGTTTGTTTTGCCAAGAAAATAGCATTTTTTTGTTGTTGTTCAGGAGACAGCATAAAATGACAGTGACATACATTGTTATTTGCTTCTTTGCACACTATAAACATTTATAAATTATAGTGGCTTCCTATTGCAATGGATAAAGCATGTGGCTTTTGGGTTTTGTTTTGTTTTGAAATCAGTGAATGTATAAAATGGCTCAGCTGCCATGTTGTGCAATACATTATCAAAATACATATTGTTCTTGGCATGTTGAGAGGCCAACACTGAGCCAGCTTTTTAAGCCAAGCCTAGCAGAAGCTTAGGGAAAATATCGACTGGAATGTTCTTGTGGTTCTGATAGCAGACTGACCATCCTATGAATCTTTTCTCCTCATCTATAGGAGTAATTGCTAAATGTTTGTTTTGAAGTACCATATTATCTTGCTTATGAGCCTTAGGACTACTTTAAGTGTTTCCATCCCTTGCATCTAATGCATATTTTCATTTATATACTAGGAAAGATATTCGGTGTGTTGTTGTTGTTTTATTGTACTTGTAGTAAAGACATGGGACTAAGAAAATGGCTCCAGGACGCAAAAACTCTGCTTTTATGAATGGGTGACTGGAAAACATGTCAGTATCAGCTGGAAGGAGTTTGCTGCAGTTTAGTTCACCACACAGTACATGTTTCTATTGCCCTCTCCTGAATGCAGTGTCACCAGGAAGCCCTTTCTCATTTGTTTTAAAAGTCTCAGTGTTATGTTACTAGCTTTACAGTTGGTTTTCATTCTAGATATGATTGCAGAGAGAAAATAGACAAGCAGACAAAATAAATTAATAATCAAATAAATCCAGCACTCCGTTCTCTGGCATTTACATGTTTGCATTCAAATTACATATCCATAGAAGCACAACTCAAGAGAATATAACTTTCTGAAGACAGCTTCCAGTCTAGTGCTGTTCCACTGTATTGTGTTAAACATTTTTTTTCTCGGAATTAAATTGTGGTTCTTGTGGTGGCTGTGGTAGTTGCGGTGGTGGTTGCTGTTAACTGATATTTAGCAACCATACAATTTTATACATATATATATGTTAGTGCAGGAAATAGAGAGCTAAACATCACCAGATGCCATCAATTTCATATAAACAAACACTCTTGGGATATCTTTACTAGAAACAATGATCAGAAAGATTTGTCTTTATGAGTGCCACAGAAGGAAACATGGCAAATTTATATTCATCTAAGTAAGACCACTTAGATGAATCATAGAAGAGCTTTAGCCTCAGATATAAGCATGGTTTAGTGAAGTTTTAATTAGATTATGCAACTATGTTTTTTCCCTAAGTGTCCTTAACTGAAGTTTGAAATCTAGTGGTCAGTTTAGAAGTAAGTCATCCGATGCCAGTTTCCAAGAAAGCAACTTTCTAGTTCCATCTTCTCTCATGGATTGGCTTCTCTAGTTGGCTACTAGCATCCAAAATATTTTAGTTTATAGGGTGTGATGGGCAGCAGAGCCAGAGAGCCTGCTCCTTGTATAAATTAATCTACCACAACCATTGAAATGTTGAGAAGGAAAGTGGAGAAGAAGAAAAACTAAGAGCAGTTGTTTAATTTCTGCCTAAACCATTTCATTCAAGGGACTGTCAGAATCCCAGCCACTACCCATCAAGAACACTGAAGACACACACTTTCCCCCTATGTTTGGAGACACCTCCCTATAACATACCTATAGTGAAGCCTAAGGAAGGGCTTAAAAGATAATATAGATAACAGGAACACAAGGTTATATAATAAATGAGTAACCTGGAGTACCATAGAGAGAAAGACAGATAATGATGAGAGGGAAGGTCAATGTATGGCCCTTGGAGGCAGTCCCATCGCAAACACAGCCCTTCCACCCCCAACCCAAGGAATCTAGGAGTCCAAGTAGATCACAAATTGAACATGAGTCAACAGTGCGATGCAGCAGCTAACAAGGCCAATGCGATTTTGTGCTGCATCAATAGAAGTATAGTGTCTAGATCAAGGGAAGTAATAGTGCCACTCTATTCTGCTCTGGTCAGGCCCCACCTGGAATACTGTGTCCAGTTCTGGGCACCACAATTTAAAAAGGTTGTGGAAAAACTGGAGCATGTCCAAAGGAGGGTGACTAAAATGATGAAGGGTCTGGAAACCATGTCCTGTGAGGAACAACTTAGGGAGTTGGGGATTTTTAGCCTGGAGAAAAGAAGGTTAAGAGGTGATATCATAACCCTGTTTAAATATTTGAAGGAATGTCATATTGAGGAGGGACCAAGCTTGTTTTCTGCTGCTTCAGAGACTAGGACCCAGAACAATGGATGCAAGCTACAGGAAAAGAGATTCCACTTCAACATTAGGAGGAACATCCTGACAGTAAGGGCTGTTCGACAGTGGAACAAACTTCCTCGGAGTGTAGTGGAGTCTCTTCCTTCTATTATAATTCACAGTTTGGGCAACAGGTTGATGTTTGCATGTGTGGCCCATTAGTTTTTGCCACCATAACTGATTGAGTCATGTCCTCTGAGGTTAGAGGAATGTGTGTGGATTTGTGACTGACACTAGGCACCTCCTTCTGGCATCAAAGGATGTGACTCGGCAAGAGGTGGCAGCAGCCCATACCACAGACTGTGAGTTTGTGAACAGCCACCTGTCACTACTGCAGCATGGCCAAGTAATGGGGAAAGGAGAAACAAACCAAGACCAGGATACTCTGGGCCCAGCTCAGGCTATCCTGACCCATGCAGACATATTCTCCCCTCTTCACCAGCCACTAAATGGCTTGGGGTGAGCACAGGAGGAAAGTGAATTTGCAGGAGTTCAGACTGTAGCTTGAGGGAGGTAATGCATTGCTCCCCACATGACAACCAAAAATATTCAATACACGGGCATAACTTTCAGATAGACTTGTGTGTGTCACTAAGAACAAATTCACCACTTTGACTCAAGGTCAGCAAAAGAATGTTGGCTGCATTCCTCTCCATCAGGAGTTCTTTCATAATGCAAATAGGCCTTAATTGTTCATTCAAGACTAATCCACCACAAAAATTTTGCATCAAAAGAAAAATAAATAACAACACTATAAATGTAAATCTTTGTAAATTTTCTTTGAAAGCTTTCACTGTTTTTCTTCCCACTATGAGAACTCAAAACTGCACACTTGTGGAGGAAACTTGTTTTTGTCTACGAAATTTGTTTGTTTTTTAATTTAAAAAAATGCCATTTTAATTCTTTCTTCTTTTTTTGCAGGAAAATGTGCATTTTCCACTCAGAATAAGCACTGAATTGTAAACATCTGTATGGATTCTCTTTATTGTGGTTTTCTGGCACTCAGGAAACCCATTTTCCCCTCTGTTATTCAAATATTTTTGGATCTCCTTTCTAATTCTATACAATAACATACTGTATTATTGTCAGGAAAATGCACTATGTTCACTCTCATTATTATTATTAAAGGTTTCAGCTAAATTCAATGAAAGCAGTGAAGTGGGAGATGGAAAGTAGCAGATGGCCTCACCAACCCCACTAATCAAATGGTTATAATACTTCAACCTTGGAAGCCTTGGTTCCATTAACTCTCCCCTGTTCTGATGCCTTTAACAGAAGATTGATCTGCAGAGGTGAAACTTTTCATACCATGAAGTTAATTTCAGTAACATGTTAAACTTTTGATGGCTATCAGTTAGTGGTTTAAAAACAAACAAATAAAGAAAGGATCAAAGCAAACAAAAAAGAGAGAGAGAAACAAATACAAGACTAAGGCTGCAACTGTAATCTAGCTTGACACCACTTTAACTATCATGGCTCAGTACTGTGGAATTCTAGCAATAAACTACAGATTCCAGAATTCCATACCATTGAGCCATGGCAATTAAAGTGGTGTCAAACCAGATTATTTCTGCAGTGCGAATGCTGCCTATCTTAATATTTCCACACCCAAATGGTCAAATTGCTCCTTATGCATGTCTGTCATCCTCTTTCCATACCTAAAGCTTTCCATTCTTACCTGATGACCAATGTTTATGACACTCAGATGCTTGCAATGAATTCAGTAACTTCTGAAGTGGTGCTGTAAATTCTTAATCTCAGTACTGTCTGCCAAGGGATCATCTACAAAGAAGATTTCAAGGGAAAAGGGAGACAACAAATTTGTGATTTGACACGATTTAACATGGTGGTTGAAACGGTGGTGAGACTAGAGTTGGGTATAAAAATGACTTTTAAAATGTTAAATACTTGATGGGCAGGATTCAAAATGCTTCAGAGTTTTTGTTTATTCTAGCTTCAGCAGGAGAGCTGACATGTTATAGTGGTTTGACCATTGAATTACAACGACAGTCTCTTATCCTCAGAAAAAGATAAAACCTCCTCTGAACAAATCTTGCCAAGAAAGCTCTGTGATAGGGTTTTGTTTGTTTTGTTTGTTTGTTTGTATCTTTAAATGGAATGCCATACTTTTCCCACAGTGAGACTCAAGGTGGTTCCAGAGTCAATTTTTAAAACTTTCACGATAAAAATGTAAAAACAATTAAAATCACCATATAAAATAGTGTAAAAGACATGCAAAGGCTTTAAAAGATAACTTAGGTGCATTACAGACCGCCCAAAACGGGCGGTCTGCCGCCGCCGCCATTTGCAGCATGGAGGAGCCCCAGCGTCCAAACCATGTGGCTCCTCCACGCTGCAAATAAGAAGCACCAAAATGGCGCTTCTCTTTGCGGCACAATTATGACGTTGTGAGGCACCAGTGGCACACTCGCGGCATCATATACACCGTGCAATGTGCAGACGCAACACATCCACTATGTCAAGATGGCAGCGCCCGTGTGGAATGGGCACCGCCATTTGTACGGACTCGGTCTGTATTAGGGTTAGGGGCATCCGGAAGGGATGCCCCTTCTCAACCTTAATACGCACCGAGTCAACCCTACTACGCCACTTTGGCGTGTCTGTAACACGCCTCGAATATCCTAATAAAAGCTCTATTCCTTACACATTTAAAATCTTGCTTAAACAAAAAACTCTTTGCCAGCCAACAAGAGGAAAGCACAGAGAAGGCCAGCCTAGCCTCTCACAGAAGGGAGTTCCAGAGGGTGGGATCAACTGCTGAGAAGGCTTGTGTCCTCACTGAGTGAGCTGGTGATGGTGGTGGGACTGAGAGAAAGCCTTCCTTCCACTGAGAATCTGGGAACTCCAGCTGGTTCATAAGGGGAGATACAGGCGGGATACAGACAGGCAAAAAGGGGTGTATTCATGACGTCATGAAGGTAGAGCCTTGAGACGGCCCTTACCTGAATGCCGCCATGAACACGCCGCCTGCATGCCCCAAGCGGGAAGAAGCGGCATTAAAAAGGTGCTGCTTTTTTCTGCTTCTTTTCTATATAGTGCACAGCTGCGCATCTCCGTCTGTAAGCTGCTGCACCGGTACGCCAGAATTGCTACGCCGCTACTTTAAGTTGCCCATTTAAAAGCTCCGTGTCTGCTGCGTCGCATAATGAGTCGGGGTCCTGGAACATGCGCAGTTTGCAGTCAGGCTTTAATTGCAGAGTCAGCTGCCATGCAGGTGTGGAAGCTGCGGCACAGCTGCAGCGCATTTTAAGACTCCTAACCCTAACCCTAACCCTAACCCTAACCCTAGAGCAACATGTACGCATGTGCTGCTAGAATTGTGGAAAGTTTGGACTTTAAAGTGAACCCCTACACACATTCCTGCGCCATTTTCACCTAACAATAAAAAAACGCTAAAACTTTAAATATTTACATATGTACAAGGGAGGTGATGGGGGATGGCAGGGGGACAGCGGTGGCAGCGGCGACAGCTGTGGCTGTGCATTGCAAATTCAGCAAGAGCACAGGGACCAAAGGAGAGGAGGCATCTATGATGCTGGTGACACTGGCAAGCAATGTCAGATGTCAGTGGGTAGAATATCCATCACGGTGTAAACTTTTCAAGCACACAATTTTGACTTTAAGGCCAAATGATACCTGGAAAGTGTGGTGTTGTGGGGGGGGGGCCCTTGATAGTTTATGGTTTTGACTAGGGCCTATGGACGGATTTGCCTGATTCTGAACTGAACAGGCCCATCTGAGACTGATAAAAATCGGATCTGTGATGGTCTAAATCTTCTCTAAATCTGTTTGAATCACTTTGGGACTCATTTGTTTGTTTTGGACAGTAAAAGCCAAAAAAGTGTATCGTGAAAATGAAAGCAAGACAGTACCATAAAAGGTATGTTTAAATGGGGAGAGAGAGTGGAGGAGGGAGCTATACTTTCTCTTCAACCCTCTTGCTTCCAGTGTGAAGCAAAACAAACAAACAAGCTAGCAATGCAAAAAAGTGAAGTGTGACATCTCCATGGATAGAAATATAAACAGTCCAATAGGGGCATGGGTGAAGGGGGCATGTAGGAGGGTCGGCATTATGTTGCTTTCCAGTGTTTTTACTGGGCACAACACAATGCCCGATGCCCTAACCAGTGGAGGAAACAGTGCAACTGTGTGGCCTATCAAAGAGGTGGCCATCCAATGAGATGTATATAGGCAGCAGGTAGTTGCCAGAGGTGTGTTTGTGTGGTGGTGCACATGCATGGTGGGGAGGCGACAAAAAAAATTATCCAATAACATGGCTGGATGACTGCCATGCAGTCAGGCTATGCATTCAGAAGCAGGCCAGTGCGGAAAGCGGAGTTTCAAACCACTCCAGAAAAATGCAGTCCCAGTGCAAATGGCAGTGGCACGGCCGGGCACAGACCTTTTGGGCCATCGCTTGAGGCCCTAAGATCCCATTACTGACTGAAACAGTTCCCCTTTGTTTAAAGACCTGAGCTAAAGGACCACTAGGTCCTTTTGCCTTCTGAACATGAGAATTTTGGGGTAAGCTTCAAAATATACTATCTATGAATGGATGGTTAAATTCACAGGGAAAAGCCACATCTTACACACATTCACCAGGGTCCTCTAACTTTCTATAGCCTTGCGGGTGCTGGAAGTGTATGTTTCCATGAACTCATTTGAACAAACACTCTAAATCTGGATTTAATCTAAACTTCCCACACCTTTATCCAACATTTTAGCAGCCTCTGTTTCACAACCATTGGTTAAGACTGAAGACAATTCTGAAGTACTCAGATTACAATATGAACAGTCATGAAATACACTCAGACTGGTATCAACTACATCAATCCCTATGGCAGAGACTAGACGTATATGCTCTCACAAAAGTAGTTTTTCTACTTTGGATAACTTTTCTTTTCCCCAATCCTGCATTAAACAGCAGTGTTATATTATGTATTCTGGCAGATGGATGAGCTGCAAGACTCATACAAACTTGTATTTCTCTTCTGTCAGCTTAAATTTTTTGGCCCACCAGCACCAACACCACAATTGGGGAGAACATCTCAGCTGGAGGGAAAACAGATACTGCCTCCTCACTCTGTAAAAAATGTGGACTCCCTTGGTCTTGGTCAAACCTGCCCTTAAAAGTGTTATTTATGAGAAAATGTCTAACTCTAAAAAGTTTTCATAACTGCCTTTTTGGAGAAATTAGAGCCTCCTTGCACTGTGATGGTTTTAAATTAAGAATCTACTATGCATTATTCAGTTGTTTAAAAACAGCACCTGAACAAGGACCTTTCTCAATAGCTGAAGATATGGTATCAATGAAAATTTTAATTATCCACATGCATGAAACTGAGAACTTACATTATTCCAGCTAGACATTTTCTTTTTTAAAACAAACAGAGTAAGGGTGAGAGTTGAACGCTATAGGAAAAAGAAGACCAACCACATTACAGGTGGATAGACTCAATCAAGGAAGCCAGGCTCTGAGTGTGAAAAAGCAGGGCTGTTAAAAACAGGATGTCTTGAGGTTTGTCATTCATAGGGTCACCATAAGTTGAAGCTGACATGATGTGGCAAACTAAAAACAAATGCAGTAGTACATTAATTAAAGTAAGCTTTAGTACCACATTCCTATTAGAGCTTGGAAAGTTACCTTTTAGACTCCAGAATCTCAGACAAGTATAGTTAGTTGCCATGCTTGTTGGCCAGTCTGAAAAAAAAAAAGTAAGAGAAAAGAAAAAAGTTATCCGGAGCTCTTTCCTGAGGTCAGCTTCCCCAGGCACATGACAATATTATGATGTTTATCAGTTATATAACTGTAATATTAGTTGTCAAATTAATAACTGTTCTTAGACAGCCTGAGTCGTATATGTATTAGACACTTAGCTGTAGAGATACCAATTGCCAACTGATTGGTTGCTTATTTGCCTGCCGTTTATATTATTGGTGCTTACTAGTATACTTGCAACTTTGGTAGAAATTGCAGACTTACTTGAATATGGAATGCTCTATGTTGGTAGTGGGAGCCTGGCAGCCTACACCCAAATCTATGCACTGTCCATTTATCTGACCACCTCAGATAGCATTATAAAATGCAAAAATCTCTGGTAGAGTGAGAATTCTGTGCAAATTGCAAGTGTTTGTTTGCCAAGAAAATAGCATTTTGGTTGTTGTTCAGGAGACAGCATAAAATGACAGTGACATACATTGTTATTGCTTCTTTGCACACTATAAACATTATAAATTAGTGGCTTCCTATTGCAATGAAAAGCATGTGGCTTTTGGGTTTTTGTTTGTTTTTGAAATCAGTGAATGTATAAAATGGCTCAGCTGCCATGTTGTGCAATACATTATCAAAATACATATTGTTCTTGGCATGTTGAGAGGCCAACACTGAGCCAGCTTTTTAAGCCAAGCCTAGCAGAAGCTTAGGGAAAATATCATCGACTGGAATGTTCTTGTGGTTCTGAAGCAGAACTGACCATCCTAGGAATCTTGTTCTCCTCATCTAGAGTAATTGCTAAATGTTTGTTTTGAAGTACCATATTATCTGCTTATGAGCCTTAGGACTACTTTAAGTGTGTTTCCATCCCTTGCATCTAATGCATATTTCATTTATATACTAGGAAAGATATTCGGTGTGTTGTTGTTGTTTATTGTACTTGTAGTAAGACATGGGACTAAGAAAATGGCTCCAGGACGCAAAAACTCTGCTTTTATGAATGGGTGACTGGAAAACATGTCAGTATCAGCTGGAAGGAGTTTGCTGCAGTTTAGTTCACCACACAGTACATGTTTTCTATTGCCCTCTCCTGAATGCAGTGTCACCAGGAAGCCCTTTCGGATTGTGTTTTAAAAGTCTCAGTGTTATGTTTACAGCTTTACAGTTGGTTTTCATTCTAGATATAGTCAGAGAGAAAATAGACAAGCAGACAAAATAAATTAATAATCAAATAAATCCAGCACTCACTCCGTTCTCTGGCATTTACATGTTTGCATTCAAATTACATATCCACAGAAGCACAAAACTCAAGAGAATATAACTTTCTGAAGACAGCTCCAGTCTAGTGCTGTTCCACTGTATTGTGTTAAACATTTTTTTTCTCGGAATTAAATTGTGGTTCTTGTGGTGGCTGTGGTAGTAGTTCGGTGGTGGTTGCTGTTAACTGATATTTAGCAACCATACAATTTTATACATATATATATGTTAGTGCAGGAAATAGAGAGCTAAACATCACCAGATGCATCAATTTCAATAAACAAAACACTCTTGGGATATCTTTACTAGAAACAATGATCAGAAAGATTTGTCTTTATGAGTGCCACAGAAGGAAACTGGCAAATTTATATCATCTAAGTAAGACCACTTAGATGAATCATAGAAGAGCTTAGCCTCAGATATAAGCATGGTTTAGAGTAAGGTTTTTAAGTAGATTATGCAACTATGTGTTTTTTCCCTAAGTGTCCTTGAACTGAAGTTTGAAATCTAGTGGTCAGTTTAGAAGTAAGTCATCCGATGCCAGTTTCCAAGAAAGCAACTTTCTAGTTCCATCTTCTCTCATGGATTGGCTTCTCTAGTTGGCTACTAGCATCCAAAATATTTTAGTTTATAGGGTGTGATGGGGCAGCAGAGCCAGAGAGCCTGCTCCTTGTATAATTAATCTACCACAACCATTGAAATGTGGAGAAGGAAAGTGGAGAAGAAGAAAAACTAAGAGCAGTGTTTTATTTCTGCCTAACCATTTCATTCAAGGGACTGTCAGAATCCCAGCCACTACCCATCAAGAACACTGAAACACCCACGTTCCTCCCCCTATGTTGGAGACACCTCCCTATAACCATACTATAGTGAAGCCTAAGGAAGGGCTTAAAGATTATAGAGATAACAGGAACACAAGGTTATATATAAATGAGTAACCTGGAGTAACCATAGAGAGAAAGACAGATAATGATGAGAGGGAAGGTCAATGTATGGCCTTGGAGGCAGTCCCATCGCAAACACAGCCCTTCCACCCCCAACCCAAGAACTAGGAGTCCAAGTAGATCACAAATTGAACATGAGTCAACAGTGCGATGCAGCAGCTAACAAGGCCAATGCGATTTTGTGCTGCATCAAGAAGTACAGTGTCTAGATCAAGGGAAGTAATAGTGCCACTCTATCTGCTCTGGTCAGGCCCCACCTGGAATACTGTGTCCAGTTCTGGGCACCACAATTTAAAAAGGTTGTGGAAAAACTGGAGCATGGTCCAAAGGAGGGTGACTAAATGGATGAAGGGTCTGGAAACCATGTCCTGTGAGGAACAACTTAGGGAGTTGGGATTTTTAGCCTGGAGAAAAAAGGGTTAAGAGGTGATATCATAACCCTGTTAAATATTGAAGGATGTGTCATATTGAGGAGGGACCAAGCTTGTTTTCTGGCTGCTTCAGAGACTAGGACCCAGAACAATGGATGCAAGCTACAGGAAAAGAGATTCCACTTCAACATTAGGAGGAACATCCTGACAGTAAGGGCTGTTCGACAGTGGAAAAAACTTCCTCGGAGTGTAGTGGAGTCTCTTTCCTTCTATTATAATTCACAGTTTGGGCAAACAGGTTGATGTTTGCATGTGTGGCCCATTAGTTTTTTGCCACCAGAACTGATTGAGTCATGTCCTCTAGGTTAGAGGAATGTGTGTGGATTTGTGACTGAACACTAGGCACCTCTTCTGGCATCAAAGGATGTGACTCGGCAAGAGGTGGCAGCAGCCCATACCACAGACTGTGAGTTTGTGAACAGCCACCGCACTACTGCAGCATGGGCCAAGTAATGGGGAAAGGAGAAACAAACCAAGACCAGGATACTCTGCCCAGCTCAGGCAATCCTGACCCATGCAGACATATTCTCCCCTCTTCACCAGCACTAAATGGCTTGGGTGACACAGGAGGAAAGTGAATTTGCAGAGTTCAGACTGTAGCTTGAGGGAGGTAATGCATTGCTCCCCACATGACAACCAAAAATATTCAATACACGGGCAACTTCAGATAGACTTGTGTGGCACTAAGAACAAATTCACCCACTTGACTCAAGGTCAGCAAAAGAATGTTGGCTGCATTCCTCTCCATCAGGAGTTCTTTCATAATGCAAATAGGCCTAATTGTTCATTCAAGACTAATCCACCACAAAAATTTTGCATCAAAAGAAAAATAAATAACAACACTATAAATGTAAATCTTTGTAAATTTTCTTTGAAAGCTTTCACTGTTTTTCTTCCCACTATGAGAAACTCAAAACTGCACACTTGTGGAGGAAACTTGTTTTTGTCTACGAAATTTGTTTGTTTTTTAATTTAAAAAATGCCATTTTAATCTTTCTTCTTTTTTGCAGGAAATGTGCATTTTCCACCAGAATAAGCACTGAATTGTAAACATCTGTATGGATTCTCTTTATTTGTGGTTTTCTGGCACTCAGGAAACCCATTTCCCCTCTGTTACAATAATTTTTGGATCTCCTTTCTAATTCTATACAATAAATACTGTATTATTGTCAGGAAAATGCACTATGTTCACTCTCATTATTATATAGTTTGCTAAATTCAATGAAAGCAGTGAAGTGGGAGATGGAAAGTAGCAGATGGCCTCACCAACCCACCTAATCAAATGGTTATATACTTCAACCTTGGAAGCCTTGGTTCCATTAACTCTCCCCTGTTCTGATGCCTTTAACAGAAGATTGATCGCAGAGGTGAACTTCATACCATGAAGTTAATTTCAGTAACATGTTAAACTTTTGATGGCTATCAGTTAGTGGTTTAAAAACAAACAAATAAAGAAAGGATCAAAGCAAACAAAAAAAGAGGAGAGAAACAAATACAAGACTAAGGCTGCAACTGTAATCTAGCTTAACACCACTTTAACTATCATGGCTCAGTACTGTGGAATTCAGCATAAACTACAGATTCCAGAATTCCATACCATTGCATGGCAAAAAGTGGTGTCAAACCAGATTATTTCTGCAGTGGAATGCTGCTATCTTAATATTTCCACACACCAAATGGTCAAATTGCTCCTTATGCATGTCTGTCATCCTCTTCTCCTACCTAAAGCTTCCATCTTACCTGATGACCAATGTTTATGACACCAGATGCTTGCAATGAATCAGTAACTTCTGAAGTGGTGCTGTAAATTCTTAATCTCAGTAACTGTCTGCCAAGGGATCATCTACAAAGAAGATTTCAAGGGAAAGGAGACAACAAATTTGTGATTTGACACGATTTAACATGGTGGTTGAAACGGTGGTGAGACTAGAGTGGGTATAAAATGACTTTTAAAATGTTAATAACTGATGGCAGGATTCAAAATGCTTCAAGTTTTGTTTATTCTAGCTTCAGCAGGAGAGCTGACATGTTTAGAGTGGTTTGACCATTGAATTACAACGACAGTCTCTTATCCTCAGAAAAAGAAAAACCTCCTCTGAACAAATCTTGCCAAGAAAGCTTTGTGATAGGGTTTTGTTTGTTTTTGTTGTTTGTTTTGTATCTTTAAATGGAATGCCATACTTTTCCCACAGTGAGACTCAAGGTGGTTCCAAGTCAATTTTAAAACTTTCACGATAAAAATGTAAAACAATTAAAATCACCATATAAAATAGTGTAAAAGACATGCAAAGGCTTTAAAAGATAACTTAGGTGCATTACAGACCGCCCAAAACGGGCGGTCTGCCGCGCCGCCATTTGCAGCCATGGAGGAGCCCCAGCGTCCAAAACCATGTGGCTCCTCCACGCTGCAAATAAGAAGCACCAAAATGGCGCTTCTCTTTGCGGCACAATTATGACGTTGTGAGGCACCAGTGGCACACTCGCGGCTCATATACACCGTGCAATGTCAGACGCAACACATCCACTATGTCAAGATGGCAGCGCCCGTGGTGGAATGGGCACCACGCCATTTGTACGGACTCGGTCTGTATTAGGGTTAGGGGCATCCGGAAGGGATGCCCTTCTCAACCTTAATACGCACCGAGTCAACCCTATACGCGCCACTTTGGCGTGTCTGTAACACGCCTCGAATATCCTAATAAAAGCTCTATTCCTTACACATTTAAAATCTGCTTAAACAAAAAACTCTTTGCCAGCCAACAAGAGGAAAGCACAGAGAAGGCCAGCTAGCCTCTCACAGAAGGGGAGTTCCAGAGGGTGGGATCAACTGCTGAGAAGGCTTGTGTCCTCACTGAGTGAGCTGGTGATGGTGGTGGGGACTGAGAAAGCCTTCCTTCCACTGAGAATCTGGGAACTCCAGCTGGTTCATAAGGGGAGATACAGGCGGGATACAGACAGGCAAAAAGGTTGTATCATGACGTCATGAGGGTAGAGCCTTGAGACGGCCCTTACCTGAATGCCGCCATGAACACGCCGCCCGCATGCCCCAAGCGGGAAAGCGGCATTAAAAAGGTGCTGCTTTTTTCTGCTTCTTTTCATATAGTGCACAGCTGCGCATCTCCCGTCTGTAAGCTGCTGCACCGGTACGCCAGAATTGCTACGCCGCTACTTTAAGTTGCCCATTTAAAAGCTCCGTGTCGATGCGTCGCATAATGAGTCGGGGTCCGGAACATGCGCAGTTTGCAGTCAGGCTTTAATTGCAGAGTCACTGCCATGCAGGTGTGGAAGCTGCGGCACAGCTGCAGCGCACATTTAAGACTCCTAACCCTAACCTAACCCAACCCTAACCCTAGAGCAACATGTTACGCATGTGCTGCGAGAATTGTG
>NC_056524.1:188764651-188787611 GCF_019175285.1 Sceloporus undulatus
TTGGCTGGAGAAAGTGATAAGGGAAAGTTTGGAATTTAAAGTGAACCACTACACACATTCCTGCGCCATTTTCACCTAACAATAAAAAAACGCTAAAACTTTAAATATTTACATATGTACAAGGGAGGTGATGGGGGATGGCAGGGGGACAGCGGTGGCAGCGGCGACAGCTGTGGCTGTGCATTGCAAATTCAGCAAGAGCACAGGGACCAAAGGAGAGGAGGCATCTATGATGCTGGTGACACTGGCAACGTGCAAGCGGACAAGGATGCCAACACCAGCTGATCACCAGCTGGCAGGAGACCACCATTGTTCTTGGGCAGGGCAGGGGAAAAAGTTTTAAAGGGGCTTGGGCGCTTTAAATGTGCACATATGCTTTCTGCCGCCGGTGCTGACCGCCGCAGCTGCGCAGCGGCGCATCCGCCAGCCGGCAAAAGAAAAAAAAGCCCCGTTTTTGGCCACCCGTGAGGAAGCTGCCTCTCTCTTTGCAGCATCCTGCGAGGCGGGGGTATGGAAACTGTGGGTCAGAAACAGCCCCAGGTGAGGCGTCTTCACTGCCCCCCATGTGGAAGCCCCAACACCTGAGCCACGCCCCCGGGGCGGGCGGTCTAGAGACTCCGTATTCAGCAGAATACACCTCCAAGACGTCTTCCCCTGCCCGTCTGTATCCCACCACAGTCTTTCATATAGTCTGGACCTAAGCCTTAGTGTCCCGATAAGTCAGAAACTGCTTGAAGGCATACAACACAAAGTTTTAACAGGCAGGAAATATGTTACTCCCTGTCCCTGGGTAATCATGACGGTCAATAATCAGGGAATCCCCCATTGAGCCATCATATTAAGGACCAAATTAAATGTGATATGGGAGATCTGTTTTATCCTTCCCTCATGCAATGAATAGCAACTGGGAGATAATTTAGATTGGGGAAAGGGACACTGGAAGAAAACCCTCTTCACCAGCCTTTCAAAGCAACTACAGGAGCTGCTGATTAGTAGAACAGATTGAGATTCTTGTCACAGATCTCCTGTATCATATCCAATTAGACCATTACATGTAGATCATGCATTTCAAAAATAACCGCTTTTGCATTTAATGCAAGAGAGTGAACACACAATGGAAGAAAACAAAACTGAGAATGGTACGGATGGGAGTAGAGAGAACTTGCAAAACTTTGGACAACTCCCAGAATGCCCAACCGGTATGGTCAAGATGTGGTTATATGGCTTACTTTTCTGAGCTCTGAAATCTGAAATAATATCATGCAGGGGTCTAGGAAAGTACCTTTGCAAAAAGATTGGGAAATAACATTGAAATATGCTATTTTGTTAGAATCATCGAGTTGAAAGAGACCTTAGGGGCCATCCAGTCCAATCCCCTGAAATGCTTAAATACACAGTCAAAGTACCCCTGAAAGGGGACCACCCAGTCTCTGTTTAAAAATCTCCAAAGGAGATTCCACCACTCTCCGAGGCAGTGTGTTCTATTGTTCAACAACTGTTACTGTCAAGACTTATTTTTATTGGCCAGCTGGAATAGTATCTCCATGAAAAACTGTGGCTGTCATTGGCATAAAGCAGGGGAGAAATCCCACCTTCTTCCACTAATGGAGCAGTAGGGTGCAGTGGAGTTGGGTCTCCATGGAACAAAGGAGATGAGTATGTGACATGAAGTATTTTACAAGGTGCTTAACAAGAACATGATGGGGGTGGGGGACTGAAATCCATGAAATCGATGTCATAAACTTATATTGTTTATTCTTGGCAGTTAGCGAAGCGCATCGAGATCAATGTTAGAACAGCATTATTCACTTTAAATATCAATGGCCTAGAAGAGGGAGAGTGAATGGATGGATAACAATGATTATACCAATGATACTAAATGGGGAAAGGGAGGAGGTGGGTATGGAGTCAATACAAAAAGCAAAGAGTGATACAATTTTAAATTACTTGATTTGGCATACAAGTAAGTAGATTAGTGATGAGTACAGTTCAATATGACGAAGTGAAAGGTAATGAGATTAGGGCAGGAGAGCAATTTGGGAAATAAATCAGCTGCCATTCATCACACATACTCACATTTAAAATTTACTGAAGCTGTGCATAGTCCAATGAAAGCACAGAGTGCTTACTATGCCTTCTTGCTATGGCTGATTTTCACATAGCCAATAATGGCTCCAGCTAATGTTGGGAAGACTGCGTTTAAAGTTATTTGAAAAAAGGTCTTCTTTGCTAACCCATCAATTCCAGAGGAGGGGTCCCTGTTCATAAACACCAATGAGTATTATGGCTGTCACTGCAAAGCCAAGCTCAAGTCTGTCAATATATCCAAAATCTAACATATCTAGTATCAGCTATCAACTTGACTAACAATCACTCAGAGCAGATTTAACTGACCAGTCTGGCATGTTAGTTGGGATAAAGAACTCTAATAAGACCTCATGATTTATATGATGAGACTGAGATTTGCAGTGCTATTGTTTATCGTATATTTCATATACTTTCCAGGATATATTGGATGAATATATTGTTCTAGATAGTTCAGGAAGAATGCTCAGCAGTGGGAGGCCACCCTGCCTGAAGTGGCTTGAAGCACATCACTTTAGTCTATGCTTCATTTAACACATTCTAGATGCAATTGCTTTGCAGACAACAGGAGAAAAGACCCTGTGCGGCACCATGAAGGCAATGATGAACAGAGTAGAGTTATTTTAAAGTGAAAAACTGTGATAGGGGAAGGGGAAGTTGATATTGGGGGAAGGATCAACTGTCAATGTTTGTTAAAATAAATAGAAGTGTTTCCTCCTCCCAAAACAAAAACTTGCTATAACAAGTAATTCAACCAGCTAATTTGAAAAATCTCTGTGTTGTTAGCATTAGGGTTGGGGAAAAGATTCAAAAGTATTCAAAAAATAATTGGTTGAAAAATCCTCATGTTTCTTGAGTGCCAGGAACTCTGATGAGAAGAATCCTGGACAGATAAGGACAATATGTCCTCACTGTTCAGGACTTGTTACTCACAATTTCCCACATGTTTTGTTTTGTTTGTACAGAAAGCATAATTTTCTGTGCAGAAAATAATTTTCCGGCGGAGAAATATTATGTTCTGCACAGAAATCCTGACAGGTTCGGGAATGAAACACTAAATGCAGATCTGTGCAGGGAATTCTTTTTATCCTGATCTCTTTGCTGTCTTAAAAAAATGCTTTCTAGACTGAGATCCAGTATTTTCTCATGTACTTTCCAGTTCTGTCACAACAACCAGCTATAACTAAAGCACCAGAGAATTTTAGATCTGTATTTTTCCTATGGTAGGCCCAAGAAAGGGCAAGATTATACTTTTTTGATGTGCTGTTATAGTCTTTCAATTGCTTGATTGTGAAGTGCAAAAAGAAAGACCCTGTCTCTGTTTTGAATATTCCCAAAAAGGAAAGAACATTGGTTGCTTATACTTTCAGCCAAAATTGCCCAGAGAAAAGATGCTAGAGAGCACTTGGGTTTAGTTAGGCTGCTAATTAACAAAAGTAACTTTATTGTTGCTCTTTGGGTTTGGAATTACTCTTAGCTGACCACAGTGCCTGTCCACACCATAACACAAGGTCAGTGTTTGGTAAGAACTCCAGTCTCCACTGGCAGCAGATGCATGAGAAGTGATCTTCAGGGAAAGTCAGAGGATGAGATGAAGAAGAGAAGGACATGGTATGGTCATGAATCAACAGCGGTTGTACCCCTGAAGGGCTTCCTAATTCATTTGAAAGGAGAATATAAGACACTGTTTCTGGATAGCTATATTGGGGGAGGGGGTGTCTTTTAGTGCATAAAACTGCCAACAATCTTATTCTCCCTGGTAAAAAGCACACTGGTGTCTTTGTCTTCTTCTTGTGCAAGATTGCTCTTTTTTGCACAAAATCTGCAGTTCTTCACAGAAAAGATCCCATAAGTCTTTTTTCCACCATGTGGCTATTTTTTACACACACAGAATTAATCGTGCTTTAAAAAACTCATGGCTACCTGGACACTGGGGTTTGTGTAAAAACACAGTTTTAATGCAAACAACTCATATGCATTTCTACACAGAATAATTTCCCCAAATATTTTTTGGGATATGTGAATAACAGGTGAAAACTGTGCAAGATTCTTACTACTGTGGTCTTCTTCCTGACTGAGCTTCCAAGTACTGGGAAACCCATTTTTCAGATGGGAAATGAATTATGTTTAATATTTTTTTTCCCTTACCTATTGTGGGCAACCTGATGGTGTGAATAGACAAGCACTTCTCACATGCCGATATTTGAGGGGCAAGGGTAGCCCAGCAGTGCATTACCAGAATTTCATGGCATGGAATCCTTTCAAACAAGTAATGCATGAAGGAGGAATAAGATAAGGTGATTGCTGCCTCGGTAGATCTTTCTGAGGTACCATTCTATTTCCCATGTATCATTCTATTGTCTCTGATTACTCAACCCCTTGTTTAGGACGGCATCTGCATTGCAGAAATAATCCAGTTGGACACCACTTTAGCTGTCATGGTTCAATGCTGTGGAATACTGGGATTTGTAGTTTTCTGAGATACTTAACCTCCCCTGTCAAACATTATAAATCCCAGGAGTCCATACATTGAGCCATAACAGTTAAACCAGTGTCAGACCACATTAATTTTGCAGTGTGACAGCAGCCTAGGTCACTTAGCAGGCCAGGTTGCAGGACTTCAGATAGCATGGAGTTAATAATAGCAAAAATATAATTGTGCAGACTGGACTGTTTTGTGATGTTACCACAGTCAGGGTTACAGCTGGTACTTGCACACTAAAACATGGTGTATCGAGTTGTCTGTGCACCACATTATTCACTGAACTTTTTTCCCCATTACACTGAAAATGTTTATTTGATCTTTGTTTTCTCCCACTAGTCTGTTTACAGTCACACAAAGAAGCATATGAGGAAGCCCTAGATTCTGTTAGCATTTCAAAGTCTTCTTGATTTTATACTACTTCATTTGTTCTTAAGATTCTTTTGGAAAAGCAAATGATTCATATTTGTCTTTGACACATATGGGCTAAATGTAGCATAAACTGCATTCTTTCATTTGGTACTTGTTACTTAAATGAATATTTGTGGTGGCTGCACAGCACGGCTTCAGAATAATGTAAGCGTTAGTAATTGATTTTCTTTTTAATTAATGAAATTATATGATGTATTATGGCTGTGGTACATGTAATACAAGATTTCACAATACACTAGATTTACTTTAATAATAATTTTTTTATTGTATTAACTCCCCAGAATATCATTTTTCAGCCATGAACAGCAGCTGTAGGTTTTTAAATGTGGCTTTTTCATTTCTCTAAAATATTGGTAATGTTTTTAGAGTTGAACATTAAGTGTCAATACGATATACTATGCATTAAAGATTGGGAACAGGAGAGATTTGGTATATAAATTTACCTGTCCCTGTCAAAAGAAGCCAACGTAATTTAAGAATAATCTTTAGCCTTCCTGGAAATTCTCTGAACTGCACTCAACTGAAAGTACAGTGAATGGAGCACAGCTGGTAACTTTTGGGGACAGTCAAATGGAATGAACTGTGATCATGAATTACTCTTATCTCTTTTGAGTTTTGCAAAGACAAGTTATAGGAAGGAGAACAGTGCAGATTGGGGCTGCAGCACCTCAGCCCAGAGGAACACAAAAGTTAAGCACACATATATATTCTTCTAAGAAAGGCAAATATTTTCAGGGAGGGGAATTTCAATAGGAAAATGGAGGGAGAGATAAGGAATTAATTGCTCATCCAGTGCAATGATGCCCACAGAGATTAACCCTACCCCTGTGATTGCTGTTTGCAAATATCTGAAGAAACCAGAGACATAGTCATAACCTCCATGGTCTTCTCCAGCTTGGCCCTGGGACCTAGATTTAGAAAACCAAAACGCAAAACTATTGCTTATTCGTGTGCTTTATGTCTATAAATAACCCCCTTTTTAATTTAATGGGATGCACTCATTCACAGCAAATAAACTGCATCTGTTTGGTGCAGTTTTCTTCAAAGCTAAATTAGCGTCAACAGAAAAAAAACAGGGAAGGACAGGTATGGAAATAGCCAACTGACATCTCTTTCATGGGGTTCTATGTGTGTGTGAGAGAGCAGCAGCAGCACTTTCACCAGTCTAGAGGCAGTTTTGACTAGTGATCTATCTCCTGGACAAGGGTGGGAGGAACAAGGTCCAAAAGCCTTGCCAAGGTCATGGGAACTGTCACAATTGATTGCAACTGAAATGGGGGACAGACTGTGTGGGAAATTTCATCAGTTCATCCCCCTGCACACAATCCTTCATGGACAAGACCTCCGCTCTCTGTCCCACAACAAACTGCAACTTCCAGAATTCCATAGCCTTGCGCCAGGACAGTTAAAGCGGTGCCAAACCGGTTTATTTCTCCAGTGTGGATGCAGCCCAAGTCAGCAACCATACTTTCTTTTTTCTCATTATCTTTGTAACAATGGGATTTACGGGATGAAAGGAAATCTTTGATCCAGTGGTTGTCATCAATACTTGGGTGAATGTTCTGCCTTTTGTATTAATGGATGAGCTCTTGAGGATTGCTTCTAAGAAGTTTTAAGATTGCAGACTGAAGCAAAAATAAAATTCGTTGTGAATAAGGGACACAGCAATGTGGGATTACAAAGTAAACTCCTAAAGTTGGAATATTGATGATGATGATGATGATGATGATGATGATGATGATGATGATGATGATGATGATGGTAATGATGATGATGGCAATCGGTAAATACTTGTAAGTAAAAATGGAATAAAAGATTGAAACTGGTTTGTTTTGAGAAAACAGAATTGTTTTGGCTGGAAAAGGCTTCTCGTTGAAAACAACCTGGGTAACATGAGAGCTTAAACCCTGGGCTGTGTCTTTGTTACATTGTATTGGAGGAGTAACTTTGGAGAGAGAAAGGATAACTCTTTGTATGCCAATTTCTAGTTTAATAGAAGAAGGGCAAAGATGCAACTTCAGGAATGTGATTCTATATCAGTAACATGACAAGAGATATGAAAGAAATTTAAATGGATAGTTAATGATTTTAAGAATTATACAATGAGATTTAGAGGGAATTTTGGATTGGAGGAGAACACTGAGGATGAGGAAATGGAATTCTTTTTATTTTAGTTTTTTTTCTTATTATCTTTATTGATTTTGACACAAAAATATATATAAAATACAATAAACATATAGACATTCAACAACATAACGTAAGTACCCACAAAATTAAACAATACAAAGACAGTAAAACATTAGACATTAGACATTCATTCACAAATCAACAAATACACCGACATTGACTTCTTACGGGGTGAACTAGAACATGATTTAGCCAAGCTATATTATAATACAGAAATGCTAAAGGAAAATATACCACACTTGCATTTACCTTCATTTGTCAGCATAGATATACTAAAAAAAGATTTATATCTTATGCAATTTTCTTGAGTTTTAGGTTAAATTTAGATAATTACAGTACGGAATACTATAAACATCATGATGAATTATGTATTATACTTTCTGATTTTAAAAAGTCAGTCAGAGGGAGGCAAACCATTTTTTCCTTATTCCAATTTAAATTCTCAATTGGAAAGAATGGATAATGAAAGTTATGGATTACATGGAACTGGACAAACTTACATGTTATATTGAGGAAATGGAATTCTTAAGAGGAGAAAATAGAAGAAGCAAAGAGTCCTAGAAAGAAAAAGCAATGAGGGCTCAGCTTCGAATATGGGGAGAAAACCATAGAAGAGGTTTGTGGTCAGATCAAAGGACTCTTGAAGACACAGAGGTGACCCAGGAAGAGAATGCTAGTGACATGAATGGAGAAGAAGCAAGGGTCACAAAGAATATGGGAGAACATAGAGGGGCTGAGAGGGACGATCAGATTAAGAATGTTTTTTATACAGAAGTTATCACCCCAGGTATTGTGTAGTGGGATAAAATATGCCCATTTTGTTCAACTGAAGAGATTTGGTAAAATACCAAGGGTTAAATTCAAGTAAGATAGAAAGAAATACAGGCTGGCTCTTCTGGACTGAAGATGTCTTTATGGGTATCATGATATGACTTTCAATAAAGGTTCCATTATTTGTGGTTGATTTAATGTAGAGGAATGGGTTATAAATAAGACATGCTGTGACTATAATAGTTAAGTTGCTGCTTTCCCCTTCTGGAAGTTGTTTTGCTCTTTCTGTAGTTCCTTCTTCTTTTCTTCTAAGTGATTGGAAGTCACATTTATCTTTCCTAATTTCCTATTTTCTTTATCCATATTTATAGTTGGGGTTTTTTATTATTCTTCTTTTTCACCCAATTTTCTCTTTATATATCAAATGTTTTTATTCTGCTTTTATGTATCTTGCAAAGTTTAAATAAAATTTAAAATATAAAAATAGGGAAGGGATGTCATTCTTATGCAACCAATCATGATTTATCATTTATTAGAAGAAGAGATCTTACTCTTCTGTGCAAGTAGCAAAGATTTTTCCCAGTAACTGTTTCCTAGTGGTCACTAAGGCCCGCTTTACTAATAGCTAGAGTGAGAAAACTGTCTCAAAATGGCAGTCCCTCAGTGGCCTCACTAATGGGGTGCAGCCTGTACCAGTTGACACTCCAGAAGAGGGAGTGACACCCACTCAGGCCTCCTCTTGCATTCCTTGCTGCCTCCACAAATAAGTCAATGTGGAGACACTAAGGTAGATGAGTACTACTCATGAATATGATACAGGTACTGAAAGAGAGGGTCAGGCATGTGGCCTCCTGGAGCCCCATCCCTGCAGGAGACCCTGTAGGAGCACAACAGGTGACACTGTTGTCCCTTAGACGTCCTTCTTGAGTCCCCAGATCATTCCCATTTGTTAAAAGGATAGAGAGTGTGTGCCACATTGGCTCTTCTTGGTCACTCAGGTGGAGCAAACTATTGCCTCTAGTCAATTAGCAGTCTATTCAGATTCTACAAATGGAAGGTAGGGAGAGGTCCCCATCTTGTCCTTTGGCCTCAGCAAAATATATTGTGCAAGCCCCATTTCCCCATAATTCATTACCAGAGTATTCTGTGGGTAGGAAATAACAGATGCATGTAAAACCCACAATTCTCACTACCCATCAAAACATCAGCCATTTGTAGCCAGCTGCTTACATTACTCCTGCTGCTTCTATAAGCACTGAGTAATAAATAATTTTAAAATTGCAAAAAATGAAAGCAAAGGAAAAACCACACAGATATAATCACCTAAATCCTAGTGATAATCCTGAGGAGGGCTAAACCATTGAATTCATTCATTCACCTATGTGTTGACTCACCACACAACAGTTGTTTCAGTGGGTCTAATCTAATGGGGATTGCAGTTAATATATGAAATAAATGTGTATATTGTATATTTATTAAAATGTATGTGATCTTAGACTGCTGCCACACTACAGAATCAATGCAGTTCAACACTGCTTTAACTGTCATGGACCCATCCTATGGAATCCTTGGATTTGTCATTTGTTACGGCACTAGAGCTTTCTGATAGAGAAGGCTTAATATCTCACAAAACCTCAAATACCAGGATTACATAGCATTGAGCCATGGCAATTAAAGGAGTGTCAAACTGCATTGATTCTTCAGTGTAGATGGAACATTAGTCTATAAAATTAGCAGTCATGGCATTAATGATTGATTAACAAAAATAAAGATATTTAAAGCATGAAAACAGATGAAAGGATATGACAAAAATATTGCACACCCCCACGTGATTCCTTGCTGTTTTAAGGCTGTAGAAAAGCACTGAATTTAGGTAGTATTTTCAGAAGTTACCTACAACAATAAAAAAAAAACCCAGAACATTTACCATAAAGATCTTGCAAAACCTTTCCCCACTGATATGTTCCCACAGCTCCATCATTTGTGAATTGTGTCTTCTGTTGGAAGGGCTTGTACAACAGGTACAATGCCACTCTTCAAAATAGCGAGGCTCATCAATAGTGCATGCTTGTGGAAGCTTTTGCCACATTACATGCAGACAAATAATCATTAATCCAACCCTAGGCTCAAATAACTCAAATGTTACTTCTCTCATTATCAGTAAAATCTGCTTAGTTGTTGGTCAAAAGGCTGTTCTCAAAGGGGCAGAGCTTGTTAGTGGTGTGTCCCCCATGCCTGTATCAAAAAGAAAGAGTTGGGTAACTGTTTCATATTCAGAATTACTACTTAGTCATGATTTGACACTACTGCCATGATATACCTCACTCACCAACCTACTTTACCAGGCATCAGCTGCATGGGAAGAAAAAATGGAGATCTGTATCTTGTTGTGCCTGTGAACTAAATTAAGGCATCAGTTTGACTATTAAAAGCAATTGGGATCCTAAACTACTTGTACAAGAGAGTTCATACAGCCAGGAGTATTATGTCTGGAGTAGAACATTCTCAACACATGATGATCTGATTATTTATCTTTTACTTTTTATTGAAGGGCACGGGGACGTAGCCAGGATTTTAGTAGGGGGGGGGGTGTCCAGACTAAGTGCCACCATTTTAATGGGGCTTGGGCATGGCGGCACAGCAGCACACACCATTCATTTTTTATAATGGAAGGGGGGGTCTGGACCCCAAGAACCCCCCCTTGGCTACGTCCCTGAAGGGCACTACAACGTTTACTAGCACTATGGTTAACTACCATGGTTCACTAGCATTATGGTTAGCTACCATGACAACATCCTATGGAATTCTGGGATTTACAGATTAGAGAAGGGTATTTAGAATTCTCTTCCAGAGAGCACTAATGCTTACCACTGTACTGGCTGCCAGTTAGTTTCCAGACAAAGTAAAAAGTGTAGGTTATTACCTTTAAAACAATACATGGTTTGGGTCTAGGTTACTCATTGATCACTACCTCCCGCGTAATCCACTGTGTACGCAGGTCCACTGGAGGACATTTACTTCAGCCATCCAGGACTAAACTAGCATCTGTCGCCCAGAGGATCTTTGCATCCACTGCCCCTCAACAGTGCAATGGTTGCTAGAAGAGATTTAACAGCTAAATGAGCTGTCTGAATTTAAAACAGTATTAAAGACCTATATCTTCCAGCAGGCCTACCCAGTTGATTTTAAACTGTGAATTTTAAATTGGTATATTTTTAATTTTATGTCTGGATGATTTTAATGTGAAATGGCCATCTTAATTCAATATTTATGTGTGTTAACCAATGTGTTTAAATGCTTTCATAGTCAAGCTATGTAATGTATTTTAATCTAAGTTGTACCTCACCTTGAGCCTTGGGGAGAGGCATGTAAATAATAATAATAATAATAATAATAATAATAATAGAACAGAATAAGAGTATTATAGTTTACCACCACCTCCACAAATTAAAAGTCTGGCAAGTTAAAGGGAATCATAGTGCTTTGATGGTACAGTGTGAAAGGGCCTAAACGGAATGATGTTGCATCCCACTTCTGCTTGAATTATTAGAGCAACTATTGATCAATAGAAAATAAAAATAAAAAACAGAATGTAATGACAAAGGAATAAGGTTAATGCAATAGATAGCAGATTCCCAGAACAGGGGGGTGGGGGATCCCATAGCACCCACCATGTGTCCCCTACTTGGCTCAGAAAAAGGATATCCCATGAGGACTTATAGGCGGGTTACCGACCGCCATGAAAGTACCGCAGAGCGCATACTAGGGTTAGGAAGGGGGCGGTGCTTCCGCACCCCCCCACCTAGTACATACTCTGCGCGTACAAATGGCCAGAGGCCGTTCCACAGGCCGCCGCCATTGATGGCGTGACTAACGCGCTGCCATCCAAACGAGCGGCACGGACATGACGCCATTGCTCCTCCCGAGGGCGCTTAAATGCGACCTTTGCGGGAGCAGGAAGGAGCTCTGTTTCGGAGCTCCTTCCTGGTTTGCGTCGCTGGGCACCAGCCTCAGACAGCTGCGCCCAGCAACGCAAGAGAGAAAGAGCCAAGCGGCACCCTTTCTCCTCCTCCCGCCGTCGCGGGGTGTCCTTGGGCTTGAAGCCCCAAGGAACCCCCTTTCCAGGCGCGGGGAAGCGGCCTTTTGCCGCTTCCCCGCAGCCTGCAAAGTGGCGGATTGGGGCCTCGGAGGCTGTCGGTCCTGGCAAGCTGAGAGGCCCTGATACACTGGGGAAAGGCACGCCTACAGGCCGCCCCAAAGGGGCGTCTGTAATGCGCCATTGAAAGAGAGATATAGCGAACCCATTCAAATTAATTGGTGGGCAAGATTCCATAATCTGGCCAGGATTTAATGGTCTTGGGGTCGGTCGGTCGATTGTCTTTAGACAGCTATGTTGTGAGAACCCTTTTGGGTAAGCCCTTCTCGATGGCGGTTTTAGTATGAGTAATGCAGTCATACTAAAACTGTACTGAAAAGGAATAGAGTGTAGTGAGTTAGAACAAGAGTGGGTAAACAGGGTCCTCCAGATATCTTAATCCTACAAAACTCGCACATCCAATGATAAGAACTGCATACGGACACCCAAATTGTGTGCCAGAATTTTCCCACTTGATAATTTGCCGATTTACAAAGTACATTTAATCATGGAACAAAAAAAAAATCAATGCCACAATTGAACAAAATATTCAGAAGTCAAGTTCCTTATAGGGAGGACAAAACAGTTGGCTGGAGCTCATAGATAGCTTTAGAAGCTCAGTGCTTTTCACTGCAAGAAATTCAACAAAGAAAAGACAAAATAGAATAGTTAGATTCAATGGGGATTAGGGGCAAACAGTGGTTAGTTTGCTCCTAGGAGATATGATAGTCTCTATTGTAAACGAAAAGAAAGCTATGAGCAGACGTGATGGCATTTGCTGGGCGATCACTGGCAGCCTATATATTGGAATAAGAATGTGGAATTAATTGTCATGAGGAATTGAATCATGATTTATTTACAGGCAAAACCCATCATTTGCTAAACACCATGGATTAGCTTCATGACATGCAATCGACAACTATAACCAGACCAAAATTAAATCCATTTTGTGAGGTTAAAATATATACAATAATAGGAAATGATATTGAAAATGAGTCATAACCAATAGGAAGATGATAATTTTAGGTTGTTGAACAAGATTGGTTCTTAGGATTGCCATGGAAAGGCCGAAATGGGGTTGTTTTCAGGATCAAAATATGCAGCATCACTGTGTTGTGCATGGTTTTTGGCTTTAAAAACTTTTGTTCACTTGCTTTTTCTCCATACAGAACGGACAAAACGTTTGTGAATAAATACTTCATTGTGAAAACATTCCTAAAAAAATTCATTTTGTCAGCTTTGCTTAATTTTGTAGATTTTTAAGAGAGACTTTAAATTTGACCATTAATTTTGATCAGGATTCCATTCCCAGTTCCACTGTATTCCTTCCTCGGATACAATTTAACGATGTTATAGATGTGTGTATTGTCCATAGGCAGACTTGCTGTCTCTGCTGCTACAAGACAATGGCACTAATGGTTTTGATTAGAGGTGGAGGGAGGAATATGTCTTTACGAATGATCTCTCAGAACAAGCTGCTTCATGAACAACCTCAGGTATGCATCTCTTGATAGCCTGTACCACTTGCACTTCATGAAAGGGGAACCATATGTTTGAATCTCTCCCGGTTTGTGAAGTAGCACTTACAAAAATGGGGACATGCATTAGCTGTTCTTTAGGATTACTTAACTCACCCCTTTCTGGTTCTTCCCTTGAAATCAAATTGTGCCAGATTTGTGTGGGTGCCATAGCTCAAATATTGTGACACACTCCCCCCCCCCCCAAAGTATCATTTTCAAATTCATTATTACAGCTGAGTTTCTGGGTGCAATTAACAATGCTGGTTATTACCTTTATAGCTATACATGGTTTGGGAGCAGGTTTCTTTAAGGACTACTTTGCCCTATGTGATTTTTCCGGTCCCCCAAAGATCTGCTGATGTAGGCTTCATGCGCATTGCTAAGGCCTTCTCAGTTTAAAGAAAAAGCACAATACTTAAGCCATGGCGTAGTGCAGCAGTGAGAACATTTTATCTGAAATCATAGAGTGCTTCCTAGCTGATTGTATCACCAATAGTGGGCTATGTAGACCAAGGCCGCTCATATAATCCATCATCTATGTTCCTTGCCCTGTAGTAAGAGTATTCTACCGTACTTTTACTGGTGTATCACCAGTGCTTGAAGTCATTTCTCTATTCAGTTTTTTTACTCTCTGCTGTTCTTATTCTGCGGCCTGTATTGTATGGGAGTAATCATGTGCATACATTGTTATTATTTTATTTTGTTTGTTGAATAATAACTCAAATATTGTTTTTAAAAAATACAGATTGAAAAAAAAATGAAACTAGAATGGTAGCATATCACCCTAAGTATTTGTGTTTCTGTATGTATGTTTAGTATGGAGGAAGATTGAACTCCCCACCTGCAGCCTATATTGATGCGGACCAGTAATACTTGCCAGGACTCAGTTTTTCATCCCTGACCTCCCACCACAGGCTTCCACCCTTCAGTGTGCCAAAATGCATCTATTTTCCTCTGTTTTTCCTCCAAGATCTCAATGAAAATGATGCTGCACCACTCCTTGTCACCATTTTGAGGTGAAAATGAAGGGTGACTAAGACATATGAGAGAAGTAGGAATTTGAAGTGATTGTAGAGCATAGAGGGCTTTTCCACATTTAGACATATTTAGGCTGGTTTGGGCACAAAGATCGCCCAGAAATTGTACTAAATGTTGTTAAGGGTGTGTGTGGCTTAGAGACTGGTGTCAGTATTTTCAGGTCACAAAAGTGGGGCCAAAGGATCACATGCAGCCCATAGGCCAACTTTCTCGGATACTGAGCTACAACAATAACTAATTAACTGAGCTATAACACTAATTTTTACAGCTAATTATCTGAAACCACTGATAATCTGTTTTAACTCCAAGAGGTGCCATGCAGTACCTACTTGAATACCCCTAGCAATTACTACAGCTTGCTGTTGTAGTTACCCTGTGCACCTGTAAAGGCTTTCTACTGTTCCAGCAGAATACTCTCTACGAAAATCCCAGCATTGTGCTAGAGATGTGTAAAACTCAGGTTCACATCCCTACACAGTTACAAAGCTCAGTGAAGGCCATGAGCCAAATCTATCTTACATAATACTGTGTTCAATTCCTTGGCAGATGGAGATTTGATACACATGTCACTCATGTTTGAAATCTCCACAGTATGAATCATTGGCACACCAATGTTTGACTCCATAGAAGCTAAGTAATTTTTGTTCCACTTTGAACATTAGAGTAGTTTCTTGGAAAGCAATATGTTATGGATTTGGCTCAGTACATTTAAGAAGATCTCTCTGTAACAAAACCAAAATTTCATTTTCCCTAGTTTAATCTGATAGGAAAGTATAGAAATCCATTCTGAGGGTGGGGCTGAGGGGAGAATACCACCAAGGCCAGTCCTTGAACTTGGATCTCTTGCCCTCTCAGAGGGCCTACATGCAAATAGGAATATAAATCACAGAGGAAGTGCCAAGCACTTTAAAGAACTATTTTTGAAATATGAGATTCCATTTTAAACAACTTTTCATCTGTCAAGATCTTGTTTAAAACTCTACCTGACCAGTTAAAGAGTCATGTAGGAAAAATGAAGAGAACATGTGTTCTGTGTATTTGCGCTGAGTGTGTCATAATGCTGCCATATTAGTAAATTTCATGCCAGCTGTACAGTATTTCATAATTAATGCTCATCTCAAGAAAGTAAGTCAAATAAAATTAGCTAATTTCAGATTTACTATAAAAAGAAACACATTTCTGCTATACAAGCATCTTGGAAGATTATTTATATTGAAAGGCATCCTGAGGCCAAACTGTTAAGTGGGGATAATGGATATAAACCACCTAAGGCATGTAGGTGACTCATTAATGAATTACTTGTAAAACAAAGTCAGATGTTCCACTCAGGTAGAAACTAAGTCTGAGTTATGTGCTATTAAGAGTTGAAGAAACTGCAGAAGGGTCATAGCACATCTCCTCCAAACAGCAGACTAAAATACTGCCTGACAATGTGCCTTCCTTTAGGGTTGTTCAGCTGCCCTTCAGTGTTGGCACAGTTTATTTTAACTATGCAGTTTTAAACATCTGAATTTGATAATCTTTCACATTTTTAGCTTTTTAAAAGGATACTTTACTATGATTGTCTAATCATACCACTATTAGAATTTCTTAGATTGCGAATATAAAGGATCAAATTCATCCATCCATTCATATATGCTCTCTGAAAGTGTATTCAAAAACATCAATAAATTTATACTGAATATGAAGAATTAAAAAGTCATGTTTGTTAATGTAATTCAGAAATAAATTTTCTTATTCTTGAACATCCTTGCTGCAGTCAAAGGAATATATTTTGACAATGATTACAACAAGCAGGAAGAATATCAGAACAGATAACAAGGAGGTAGTTTCTCCAACCTAGAGACATTCTGAGTAGTAAAATAAGGACTATGATCCTCCCATACATTCCTTCTTTCTCATTTAAAATAGTCTCCCCATCTTCCTGCAGGATAAGTGAGTGAAGAGCTGAAATGTACTTTTTGGACTGCAAATCTCACTAGTCCCCTGCCATCACAGTCATTGGTTATGCTGTCTGGGGGATTCTGGGAGTTATAATTTAAAAAATAAAATCCGCAAGGTCTGCACATTCCAAATGGTCCTGGGCATCTCTGTTGAAATTAATGCCCAAAACAGATGGGCAAGAAAAAGCAGTTTCTGGCCACTTTGGGGGCAGGGTATACACATGATGCATGCCTCGAAAGTGCATGGGGAGCATGCCAAGAGCACTCAAATGCAGAAGAGAAGGCACAAAAAGGAGCGATGAAAAGCTACCCCTGCTGCAGTTGGATTGGAGACCGCAGTGGCTGCCCAGTTCGGGACCAGGCCCATGCGGTCACTGCAGTCCTGCACTGATCAAGGCTGACCGGAGCTGGAGCTGCCAGTATGCATGACCCCCTAAGTCACATTCCCAGAGCATCTGACAGTACACTAGAAGTAATCTGTGTTCAGGTTCATATAAGACAGGCAGCTTTAAAATGTTGGCCTCCAATGTTGACGAGAATGGTCTCAACTACAGGAAGGAGGCTCAGTGGAATAACTATAAGTAACAAAGTAAGTGGCACTGGGATTTCTACCATAATTAAATACATTATAGACAAGGGTTTCCCTGTTGCACACAGAGTATGTTGGTTCTTCTTCCTCTTCTGAAAGATCCACTTACATGATCAATCACAATATCCCTTAGGTCAGAAGCAATTCCAAACCACAGATGAGCACTGAATAGATTTTAGACAGCTGGCAATTGAGTTTCTGAGAACAGATCAGACCAAATGTTTTGCCAAGGGCCAGTCAACAGTAGAGGCTTGCCAATAGCAGGTCCTGAATGAATGCCAGTGCCCAAAGAGTTATAAGAAAAAAATCTGTTTTCTAAATTAAGGACACTTGCAAATGGACAAATTCAAAGACACCAAGGGCAATCATTATTGGTTGATGTTCCTGTCTGATCCTCTGTTGTTATTTGCTTGATGTTTCTCTGTTGATGGAACAAACTGGCTTTTAAGAATCTTTGAAGCATCTTGTCCTGCTCCCCTCATGGGTGGGAAGAGCAGTCTGGTTGTGGGGTATGTTCAGAATAGCTGAGTGAAGAAGAGAGCTGCTAAAATTAGTGGAATATAGTAATATAGGAGATTGCTACATGCAGCTTTTAATCCATGATTACACCACGAAAAAGTGGTTTTGGTGAGACTTATTCACACTGCCACCTCTGACCTGTAACTGCTCTGACCCCCATCTGTAGCTCCTGTATCACTTTTCATTGACAGAGGAAACTCATCAAGGACCTTGCAATCACGCAGGTCTCCAGATTTGTAACATCACTGCTATGGCAGTTGCACGACTGACAGCCCCCTCCTGTCCCCTTGTTCTCCCTCCATCTTGCTAGCTTATTCCTAAGCAACCTGATTCTGTTTCTAGTCCTTTTTTTAAAAAAAAATTAAATCGCAGTGCTTCACAGTAGCAGTGGAAAAAACAAATATAAAAAACTGAAAGGCATGCGGGTTAGGGCATAAGGCAGGGGAAAGGGTTTAAGGGAGAATCAGGAAAAGAGCATGATGACAACAGCAGCCCCAGTGACATGATCTCAAAGACATGTGATACTGGCTGCTCTGAATAGGGTATGTCCCTTTTTTTCCTTTTCATTTTTACTGACACAATTGCTGTGAGTAAAGTCCCTAGTCAAATGATACCTCAACCATCAAGTAACCATTAGGAATACGAAAAGGTACTTTTGAAAATTAAAAACATATTTCTCAAGTGTTGAGAAAGCCTGATAAGAAGAATCGTGGACTGATGTGAACCTTCACAGTTCAGGACTTATTCTACACACATTTGCATGGGTTGATTTGGGCAGAAAACAGTATTTTTTGTTTTTTGTAGAAATATTATTTTACATATGCTTCCTTTACAGAAAGTGGTGTTGGCTACTCAAAATAATTACATGTGAATTTTGCACAGAATAAGGATTTTATCACACGCAGGGCAAAACGTGGTCGAAACATTATCAAAATGTTGCGGAAGCGCCAGGGATGTGATCATGCCTAGTGCTTCTAAAATGTAATTGAGGCTTTCCGCTATAGAATCGTTCATGGGGAAGCCAGGAGGAGCCATTTTCTGTATAACTGGATATGCTGTTATTCAGAAAATGGCTTCCCAGCAAATGATTCCATGATGGGAACATAGCAGGAAGTCTCAATTACACTTTAGAAATGCCATTTTCTCCATATTCTATCCTGACAGTGACTTCTTGTTCAGATTATACGTCATGCAATACAACAATCAAATGTTGTGGCACTCCCAGTTTTTTTACACCGATTTTCATGATCTATATAGACAAAGGCTTGGAAAAGGTTCTTTTGTTAAAACTCCCAGAATGTCTCAGCTAGCATGGGAAACGGTAAGTGTTCTAGCCCATTAAAAAAAACCCTCAAGGTGACCATTAAGAAAAATATTTTGGGATAAAGATTATTTTAATAAAGTCTCATATTTCTCACAGTCTCCACTGAACCCATTTTTTTAATGTGATAGAAAGATTTGGTATAGAATCTATTTAAACATTTGAATATTTATAGAAATGTCAACAATAGCACCACTAAACATACACCTACATTGACAAAGCAATCTTTCACAGCCTATCTAACTTTGTATTTAAAAAAACAAGAGTGATTTGAAAGACTCTCAGGATTTCAAATGTATTAAAAGCAAATTGTAAAAAAAGCCTTATGCCCTAACCCACATGCCTTTCCATAACTACATTTTTAAAAACCCTTTGGCAACATTCAGATCTAAAATTCTGAGGAAATAAAATTTATGGCAGATGCACATTTTCCATTCATGTACTGAGCACTCACTGCAGTGTTATTCATAAGCGATGTTGTTCAGAGGCTGATTTCCCATTACAGTGTTTTAGTCTTTAGAGAATGGAGCTATGTGCAGAAGTAGACCCTCTGCTTCCACTACTATCAAATCACAAATGAATTAATTTGCTTGCTGACCAAGTGATTTGCCTTATCAAAGTGCAAGTTTGCAAGATATATATTCTGTTATTTCAGACTGCATTCCTGACAACTTAGATTATGAATGTTTAGCATTCGCCCTTTGATATTTTGAACACTAACTATAGAACAGCTGTCAGTGGAGAGACATTTCTTATTAAATCTTGAACTATACCAAGCAAAGCAGTTATAGAACTTTATATTATATTATTACCATTAAGTCTAGTGCAACACCGTGGAACAAAATTACTAAGTACCTAATGTATCTCGATGGGTTAAACTATCTATATGCATTTATTGCATATTTATGAAGACTGTGGACAGGGGTGGAAAATTGTAAAAACTAAAAGTATACAACAGAATACTTATGCTTTGGCCATGAAGTAGAAGTAGAAGTTTTCCCCTCAAAACTGGACTAGTTAAGTGCCTTAAGACAGCCATCACCTACAGATAGGAGAGCTCTGGGATGCATTTGGAATTCTTCCATCACAAAGTCTTCTTCATTCATCTCAATAGAAGGAACCTATTTTACTAGAGAAAAAGGACCACCTTCAAGTACAAGTAGTTTATGCTAGTGCATACATGAAATCTTAGGCTGAGGCAGTTAGATCAAAATGTGGAAACAATATTACATTCGTTCAATACTGTGATTGTGAAACATATCCAAGCCCCCTGTTTTGGGGTTATCCACCCAGTGTTGCATAATTGGATAAAATTACTTGGTATCTGAAAGAATTGTGTTTTGGACTGTCTGCACAACAGTGAGACAAAGTCATTTGTAGATGCTAAACATGTTATTCTGTTTTATAATGTGTTGCCAGGCATATTAACCCAATGAGCCATGACTGTAAAGGTAGACTATGGAATGAAGTTAGCACTCAGTGATGCTTTTGATGATCATGTATATGGTTGAGTTGCATAGAAGTTGGGGGGGGGGAGAGATCCAGGAACAAGACTTAGCTGAAATGCTAATCAGTGAAATAAAACTACTTTTCTGGGCAAGCCATTTTTTAAAGCTTGCTTAAGGTCCAAAACAAACTGCAGAAATAATCCAGTTTGAGACCACTCTAACTGCCTTGGCTCAATGCTAGGGAATTCTGGGAGCTATAGTTTTCTGAGACATTTAGCTGTCTCTGTCAAAGAGAGCTCTGGTGCATCAATAAACTACAGTTCCCAGGATTCCCTAGCACTGAGCCGGGGCAGTTAAAGCGGTCTCAAACTGGATTATTTCTGCAATGTGTTTTGGGCCTATTGCACTTGATGTAGTTACAAAATACCTTTCAACCTCACATGCTACATCATTTAAAGTTCTTTTATAATGACACAAATGTAAACCTCACAATACAAAACAGGATTCTTTTTCTCCATATTAGTATTCAAGTTTCATCGAAGAAAAATGTTTCTTTTAGAGATTTTATTGTATCTTTTTTTTCATTTTTAGTCTAATTCCAGATGTTTCTCATGATATCAAAGTACCCCTTTTGATGTCATGGCTATTGAATGCTGTTCCATTATGTTATAAAATTATCTGATTGGCATGAACATCCATAAGTTTTTCTGAAGGTATTTTAAAAATTATGTTTTCTATACCTCCTTCATCTCAGAATTTCCTAATTTACAATGATATCTAGGGCTTGTAATGAAGATCCTTACACTATTTCACCATCAGTACTAGTATTCCTCAACCTAGGACTTTATCATGCCAGTCTGCTGTCATGTCACAATCACACTAGTTTAAGACAGGAAACATACTGATTTGGCATCATATCACACTTTTCCCCATGATAGTGTGTTGATGATACATGGTCATCTGATCTATTTTCTGTACTGCCAAACACCCCCTTAAGGAGGAAAGGTGGGGATGAGACCCCTGGTGGCACAGTGGTTAAATGTCTGTACTGCAAGCCACAAGATTGTAAGTTCAATCCCATGGGCTCCAAGGTCCACTCAGCCTTTTGTAAGTTGGTAAAATGAATACCCACCTTGTTGGGGTCAGTTAGTTTACACATTGTAAACTACTTAGGGAGTGTTTAAGTGTGCTGATAAGCAGAATAGAAATGTACTTGATATTACTATTGCTAATGAGTGATCACAGTTGCCAGTCACCCCCCAAAGCCAGCTGCTGTGTGAATGTACACCCAGCAGCTGGCTTAAGGAAGGGGTTGATGACTATGATCACTGCTCCTCCCCACTCCCAAAGCATGAGGCTCCTGAACTGGACACAAAATTCTAGATGATGTCTGACCAAAGCAGAATGGAGTGACACTACTACTTCCCTTGATCTTGTCATTGTACCCCTGTTGAAGCCCAGCACTGCATTAACTTTTTTGGTTGTTGCACTACACTGGTGTCTCATGTTTGCCTTGTGGTCTACAAAGACGTTTAGATCCCTTATTCACTCAAACCTTTCAAGCATGGTGTCACACATCCTATATTTCTGCATTTTGTTTTTCCTGGCTATAAGTAAGACCTTACATTTATCCCTGTTGGAATTCATTTTGCTAGTTTTATCCCAGCTCCCCAATCTGTCAAAATAATTTTGAAATCTGTCCCTGTTGTCTGAGGATACCAGCTACCCTTCTGAGGCCTAGTGAGTTGACCCTGCTTTGGAAACATTCCAAACCCATTGGATTACTTCTGGAACCTATGAGGTTTGCTAGTTCCTAATCACAGTGGTTTGCCAGTTCCAATAAATGTCACAAATAAATACAGTTCATTCTACTAACAGATTATGATTACACAGACTGACTAGCTAAATCCTCCATCCATCAGCCTATGGACTTCCATTGCGTTAAGCAGGAATTACCACACTGTGCAATTTCTTTTCATGCCTAACTCATCCCATTCCCAGCCATGCATTTCAGGTTTCTAACAATCTCAGTATTTCTTCCAATCTGGGGCTGGTTCAAGATGCAAAGGAAATATACCACTTACTATGTTCTATGACTTGACTTGCTCTCTATGGATGAATTAGAGAACTTAATTTGTCCAAGCTAAACTACAAGCATATTTCATTCCACAGTTGATGCCACAGTTCAGCTTTATTTTCTATATGTGTGTAAGGAACCTAAAAGTCATTCACAGATAGGGTTGCCATAAGTCAGGACCTCCAAACTGGGACAAATGTAGGGCAAATGTAGGACCACATTTTCAAATGTAGGACACGTTTTTTAAAAATGGAGGACACATGAAAAATTTGATAATTTTTAAAAATGTTAATATAAATGCATGTTTCTTCGGCTGCTCAAAATGGAGGACATTTTGGCATTATTCCTAGACAGATGGCAGAAATGTACTTCTCTTTCTGGCCAAATACCTCCCTGCCCAATTCTACAACTAC
>NC_056524.1:188790611-188825611 GCF_019175285.1 Sceloporus undulatus
GGAAGGAGAAAGAAGAAAAGGAGGAGAAAGAAGAAGGATAGGAACAAAGAGAAAAAGAAGATGAGGAGAGGGAAGAAAGGAACAAAAAGGAGAGGAGGAAGAGGAGGGGAAGAGGAGGAGAAGGAAAAAAAACGGAATAACAAGAAGAGAAGGAGTGGAAAGAGAAAGAGAAAAAGGGGAAGAACTAAAAGCAGCTTGCCTGAGTGCAAAGCCCTCCCTGCTTGGAGTTGGAGCATGCCCAAATAAGGAAGCAGAGGGCTGGCTCCTTGAGAGGGCTGGCCAATAGGGGCAGGGCAGAGCAGCAGACCCCGCCCCCTGCTAGCTCCAGCCGCTGCTGCTGCTCCAGACATGCTGCTCAGCACTGTATGAAAGGGAGGCAGCAGCCCTGGGAGCCCTGAGTCCGGCAGCTACCCGGGAATGGGGGAGGGTGGGGTGGGACCGGGTACGCCCCCCAGGAGGCGGGAAAGTCCCGCCCACTGCTGTGAAATGGCAAGCCTATTCACAGAAGACTTCTGTTGGATCAAACTAAAGGTATCCCAAAATCTTATTTCCTGCAGTGATAAACCACATGTCTCTACAAAGCCTACAGACTTTACTTGAGAAGCATTGACCTTTTCTGTCCAGCAGTTGTTCTGTCATGTCCTACTTGGATGAGGCCTCTTCAGATTAAAAAAAAAGGGAAAGAGGAGAGCCAGGATAATGGGCCGAGTTGGAGGAGGCTGGCATTCCTGGCATTGGCAGAGGCTGAGCCTGACCCATCCCAGACAGCCACTACAGATCAGGAGAAGGCAGAGACACTTCACCCTCTCAAGTGACATAAAGCACAGACATCAAAAGATTAGGCAATGCACTGTTCTGCTTAAAATGCAGGGTGCTGAGCTAATGAGGCCAACTGGGCTGGTTATAGATTAGCTCAGCTCAGACCATTATGTTGCTGCAGAATAACAGCTCCCAAGCCTCCAAGCAGCCCTGTCTGACATACCTGGCTCCTGTCTTTGTGACCTTTGGTATGTACTTTGTACTAATCTTTCTGCCTATTCCCCTCTCAGCTTTAGACTTTGCTCAGAACTGCTTTATCCTTTGAACCATGGACTGCCTGGCCCATACATCTCTTTGTCACCCCATGTAAGCCTTGGGACTGGCCTTTCTCCTGCCAGTTCTTGTGGAGGTAGTCTTCACCAGGGCATTTCTTGGCTCTAAACAGGACATGTTCAAAGGGATATTGGTTCTGGAGATGCAATATAGTCAGTATGATAACAGTAATGATTATGATTATAGGTGAAATCCTGCTGATGACTTATACTAGAAGAAGTCTCATGTATTCTGGTCTAAATCCTTTTTGTGACTGGGAGGTAGCAGCCACAGAGGGATGTCAGTAAAAGCCATTTTGTTAGGAGATAAAGCTGTCTTGCTGGGTCATGAATAGCTTAGGAGCCAGTAGGGCAAATTATCTTCCATGGAAATGGCTTTTGCTGCTATCTTCCCATTGTTGTTGTGCCTATGGCTCATTTCCCTCTGCTCCTATGCTGCTTACACTGTCATTTCTTCCTATATCAACATAATTATATCATCCAGTAAGATTTTAGTTTATGAAGTCATAGAATTATCCTCTATGAATTTCTCTTGTTGTTGTTATGTGCCTTCAAGTAAGTTTTGACTTCTGGAAAACCTTAGGCTAACTTATCATGGCATTATCTTGGCAAGATTTGTTTAGAGGGGATTTGCTCTTACATTTCCCTGAGGCAATTGTGATTACTCTTTTCTCTATTTTTTCCCCCAACTTGACACTCAGAGTCAAGTTCTTTTCTTTGACCACAATGCTCAGCATCCCTAAACTAGCATGGCCACTGAAAGTACAAATTGTGCATCTGCTGTGAAATATGTGTCTAATGCCAACAATCTCTTTTCATGGGCAATATGTTTTGCATTCTTCTGCTCATATAATACCAAAAGCAAAAAAAGCAGATGTATTTTATTGCTACTTGATTATAATTTTCAAACAACCCTGAACAGTGACTGGAAAATTATTCTTGAAAACTGTATTCAAGGCATGCTAATTTTCTTATATTTCATTTACTTCTTATTGTTTTCTATGACTGTAGAAGCTACCAGTGTGTTCATCATAAATCAAACATCTATTTTCATCTGTAAAATTCAGTAAGAGATATCAAAGAGCAAAACATTTCAGGGTTTCTAAACTTGCTTGCTTACAAACATATTCAATTGTATTTTTAAAGCTTTTCCCATACCCTTGTGTACCCAAGTCAACTTAGACAAGCCTAATTACTGTCATTATTCATTTAGGAAATTGCAATTTCATAGATATTTTGTTTTGAGTGTGTTAATGGTGGTCTCTGATTTTTTTTAAGCTTCAGAAATCTGTTTGACAATTTGCATTCTGGGTTCAGAAGGTAGCCTTGTATAGTTTGTATGTAATTGTATACATTATCATATTGTTTGGAAATATTCTTCAGATCTGTGGCTTGAAAGTGCCATACAAGTGTAGAATGACTGACTGATTAAAAGCTGATCTATGCAAGAAAACTTCTGAAATTGGAACATAAAGGAACACAAACGAAAATACTGATTAGACTTTGGAGGGATAATTTCCAAGCATTACAATAACGACCTTGAAGACTGCCCAGCAGCATTGGTGTGTATGAGTTTCTTCAAAGAGGGAAATATAGGTTGACATTCCCCTGGTGATTTACTGATATCAAATGAAAGACATAGACAATAGAGACAAGTGAGGGAATGAACATGCCATACAAGACCAGATTTTAATTTAGCGTCAAATAAGACCCAGAAAGCTTAAGAAGATTTATCCAGAGTATTACTATACATGAGTAAAAACACAGCTTTATTGGATTTAATAGAAGTATTTTATGGATATATTCTAGTGTCAGCACTGTAGAAAGGAGGATTGTGAAGATGTTGGGTGAATAGAAAAGGAGCATGAAATCAGAACAGAAGCAGCTGAGTTCTACCAATAAAGGTGGTAGCAGTTATACCATCCATCCACCTCTGACTTCCAACCATGACTACAAAGAAGGGACCTAAAGAAAAGTGAAGTGATTCTGTTCCAATAAAGGAGATGTATGTACAGCAGGAGACAGAGAGGATCATGATCAATAAAGGCATAGGCCTGCCATTTCAGTCCACATTGTTGCAGGGCTCAACCAGACCCCATTGAACTGCCTGGGTTGGACTGGATTTAATGTGAATGGAAAATACATCCATTTCCATAGCCACTATTTGTTGTCAGTGGTGGTTAGTGTCAGTGAATCTTCTCCAGATTTTAGTCCAAACATTAAAGGAGACATCCACATGCTGATCTCTATCCCCAACATAGGTTCAATGCCTTTTAATATTCCTTTAAAGTTACTTTCAAATTCAGATTAAAGCCCAGAGTGGATTCATCACCACACCAAGAGTGTACTCACACTGCAGAATTACAGCAATTTGCCATAACTTCAACTCCCATGGATCCATGCTGTGGGATTTGTAGTTTTGTGAGGTATTCAGCCTGGTCTGTCAGAGAGCTTGGGTACCTCACCAAACTCCAAATCCCAGGATTCCACAGGATGGAGCCACGGAAGTTAAAATGGTATCAAACTGCTTTAATTCCGCAATGTGAATACACCCTAGGATGTGAGCCACCAGGCATCATGAGTTGTTGTGCACAAATATTAAGCACAATTAGGGCCTCAAGTTTTAAATTTCAGAAGGTTTTGTTGACTGTTTTAACTACAAAGAATTAACATAACTTAACAGTAAACATCCAAGTATGTATACACATGAGGTATGAATCAAAGTGGATGAAAGCTGCCTCCCATTTTTATTTGGGATGGTAAGAAGAATTCTCCTGGGAATGTAATGATAGAAAAAATATCTTGCAACTTAAGAGTTATCTTTAAATATTTCCAGGTTTGTGGAAGTTTTTAGATAGAAAAGGCTCAGTCTTCTGAGTACTTCTGTCTTCTTTGATCCCAGGCTGTTTCACATCCTAGGCTTACAGACAGCAACTTAGGTGGTACCTGCACAGGCCATAATACTCCAGGAGCAGCCCAGGATATTCTGGCCCCAAAGCTGCCCCCAATGCCCCCCCCCAATTACCTGGGCACTCTGGAGCAACATTGGGCAGTTGTTTGCATGTGTGTCCTGTTGTGCCACCTGCCACCACTGGCAGGTTATTTCCTAGTAGGCCAAAAATAAGGTGCCCAGTATTAATCACATGACTGGGCAACTCATTCTGACCTCGGAGAGAGTGACATGTGGCAGTGGTGGTGGCAGTGGGTAACACAGTAGGACACTTTGTAAACAGCTATCTGGTGCCATACCAGAGGGCTCTGGATCTTCTGGCAAGATCCAAAGCAAAAGGTGAGTTTATTTAATCTATATTAAGATTTACCATGGGTTCAATGCTGAACTGGCCATATATTGTCCAGACATTTTGTACCAGAACCAGAGACTGGGAACTGTATCACCTAGAGTAATTACTGGGAAGACAGGGGGAGGGGGTATTATTTAGCCCATGTTGACTTAGTCTTAAACTTACATTTCAACCTCCTCTCTGTACAAAGCTTCAGACAAGTAGAAAGTGGTTTGTTATAGAAACTACCTATAGCTGTAGTGTGGTGTTTGAAATGGAGTATGGGTGCTGTATATCTAGGTTCCAAATCAACTTCTTCCACCACCCCAAAATGTAGAATGGTATGTACTTTTTTAGAGTACTAAGGCCTGTTACAGACTGGCAAAATAAAGCTGCTTTGGGTCTCTTTGGAGGTATGCTATTTAAATGATGCATGGGTCCTAAGAGTCCGGAGATCACGCCAAAGCCACACTCCATTCCTAAGCACTGGAGTGCAACTTTGGTGCAGCTTCCGGATTCTTAGGATGCATGCATCATTTAAATAGCATACCTCCAAAGAGATCCGAAGCAGCTTTATTTTGGCAGTCTGTAACAGGCCTAAATACACCTTTCACACTGTGGATTGCTCAGGCTCCAAGCCTATTGGTAGTTCTGACTAGAGTAGATCTATTGCATTAGTCATTATATGGTGAGTCAATACCTACTTAAATTAACACCCAATAACTGAATAGAGCTACTCAAGTTGGGACTAGATTCAGGTCTATAAGTTAAACTAGAAAATCTTTTCAAGTGCTTGGCTCTTTAGTGAATGTGGGACTCAGGTTGTCTCTTGCTTGTCTCAGCATATCTGAACTCTGAACCTTTAAAGCACAGGAACAGTGTCAGAGTGTCAGAGCCTGAGAAGTGTCTTAGCTTGGCATCTGAACAAGACGAAGTGAGAAGTCTCATTAGTCTATAGCTGCAATGTGACCTTAGATACGTCTTAGACATGAACAGATCTGAAAAGCCAGGAGATTAGCCCAATCCATTATGATGTGATTCTCAAGGATCAAAATGTTTCTTTCACAGCTCCTCTCTAGACACCTGTCAATAACTTAGAGAATCATTCCCACATTACTCTATTCACTTAAAAGATATCAATACCTTCCACAGGAGAAAATTCTGTAAAATTCAGCACAGTTAAATGCTGACTTTGTTGTTCTGTCTTCAGATGAATTTATGTTTAATTTTCCATGAGGTCTCCCAGACTGGAAAACACAGGGGTAAGCAACAGAGAATTCTTGGCTGAACTTCTCAGTCTTTCAGGATATTAAGCTAGATGGAAGAGAACTTTCATGCATAGGTAGGAATCAGGAGAGAGGAGGAAACATCACCAGTACTTGGCAAACTGAAAAAGAAGTAAATCGTTTACAACATCAGTGCAGAGGTTATATTTGTACACACATACATGTACATTTACACAAGCACAGAGGGCAACAAGGACACACTATCACAGCAATTAGGATTCTTAGCAATTTTACTATTCCTTCTCCTAATATTCTCTGTTGAACCTGGAGAAACTGAGAGGTGATGTGATAGCTATCTTCAAATATTTGAAGGGCTGTCATGTGGAAGATGAAGCAAGCTTGGTCTCTGCTGCTCCACAGGACAGGGTTCAAACCAATTGATTCAAATTATAACAGAAATGTCAATTAAATATTAGGAAGAACTTCTTGGTTATAAGATATTGGAAAGACTTCCTTAGAGGGTGGTAGGTTCTCCATGGTTGAAGATCTTTAAAACAGAGGTTTGATGGGCATCTGTCAAAGATATTTAGCTACAGGTAAAGGTAGTCCCTTGACATGAATGTCTAGTCATAACTGACTGTAGGGGGTAATGCCCATCTCTGCTACTAAACCAAAGATCCAGCATTGTCCATGGATTACTCCAGTGGTCATGTGGTGAGCATGACTGTACTGAACACTGTTATCTTCCCACCAAAGTGGTACCTATTTATCTATTTGCATTTGCATGCCTTCAAACTGCTAGGTTGACAGAAGCTGGGACTAGTAAAAGGATTTCACTTCATCATGCAGCACTCAGGCCTCAAACTGCCAGCCTTCCAATCATTAGAAGTGTCATTTTAACTACTAAGCCACTGTGTAGAATTTTTTTTTATCAGCAAAGGTTTGTACTACATGACATAAAGTGTACTTTACAGCTCAACAGATCTATAACTCTATGGCTGCATCAACATAGCAGAAATAATCCAGTTTGATGGCACTTTACCTGCTACGGCTCCATCCTATGGAATTCTGGGAATTATAATTTCTTGTGACTCCAGAGCTCTGAAAGTTAAATATTTCAGAAAATGACAAATCCCAGAATTCCATAACATTGAGCCACAGGCCCATGGCAATTAAAATGGTGTCAAACTGATTATTTCTGCAGTGCATATGCAGCCTGTAATTCTCTTTTCTTCCCAATTGCAGCACCATAATACCACTTAGAATCACCACCTTAAAGCCTCAGGACTTATAATTCAGAATCCTCATATGCTACTTTGTGAGGGTCAAGTGGGGAGAAACTATCATTGTACTTTCTGCACTCTTTCTCTTTCTCTCACAGAAGAACATCACTTTGAAAAGGTGTTTTGAAGAAGTCTAGCTGACATATTTCTTCAGGGACTTTCTTTTCTTTTTTCTTTTTTTTTCCATCCCTGGCAGTAGTGCTCCCACTATCCACACATGCCCTAGTTTAAGAAGAAATTTGTACAGTCTGTATCTCAATGCAATTCTACCAAATTTACATTTTCCAATGATTACATGAGCCAAAACACAGTTATCCGTCACACCTTTCCAAATGCTCTTCCAAATACATTCAAAAACGGTGTATAGTAGAGATATGAACATAGTAAATTGCTTATATTAGTAAAAACATAAAAATAAACTATTTTAGGAAAACGATTCACCATAAAAAATGCAAGCATTGTATTTTTGTATACAAAACCATATAACATTGTATACAAAACTGTATAAAACACACATGTTAAAAGAAATGTGCAATGTTTATGAGATTTTCAATAAATCATAAACAAACAAACCTATTTGATGAACCAAACTTTGATTGCAGATATCCCTAGGTTCAAATGTGCTTCCCCAACACACACACACACACACACACACACACATACAAAACCTCTTTCTCTTGAAGAAAATGTCACATTTTCCTATTCATTGAGAAGTACTGCTTTGGAAAAACAGCCACTAGACAAACTGTAGAAGAAAGATGTCAATTTCCATACAACCATGTTCTGAAGTTATGGATGCTGCTACTGAAGGCAAAGGCATGTGTATATACACATAAGAGGATACACATATATAACCTCTTTTCTTTTGCAGCAAATCACCTTGGGATGGAGAGAGAGCAGAAGCAACTTCTCTATTCCCCAGTCACCCAACAATCTCCCCTAGCCACACTCCTACTTTAGTCTTTCACCTCTGGAACTCTCTCCCCCATGAGCTCCGTACAGTTACCACCCTTGATGGTTTCAAGAGGAACCTGAAGACCTTTTTATTCTGCCAGGCTTTTTCCCTATGAGCCTGTTGGTATTCTCCTTTTTCCCCTGGCAATGTAATTGGTGGAATCCATCTTCAGCCATTTGTATGGGGTTGTTTTGCATGGTTTTAACTGTTTTTAACTGTTAACTGCTTTATTGTTTTATTGTAATATGATATTGTGTATGTTGGGGTATTGGGTTTGTTGTTATTATTGTTCTATTTACTTGTTGTACACCGCTGTGATCTTTGGAATAGCGGTATAGAAATAAATATTATTATTATTATTATTATTATTATTATTAGTGGTGGTACAATATTTCCCAAGTATACAAAGGGATCTTACATTGGTTGTGTATGTATTTCCTTTCATGTGCATATGTACATCCCTTTGCCTTCACTAGCAACACCAATAACCTCAGAGCAGGATGTAATAGGCTTCTTTCTTTTACAGTTTGTCCAGTGGCTACTTTCCTCAAGAGCCCTTTGCATACTGATCCAGGCTAACATGGCTATGTCTTTAAATTCTACCATATTGCAAATGTTAGAGATGAGCTTTTCTACACTTACCCACTCTGCCTGCAATTCTACGAATGTTCATTCAAGACTGACAATAGTTCTCAGGTATGAGAATAGTCATACATCTTTTTCCTGAGCATACTGAGGAATCATATTTTAAAATTAGACAAGGAAAACTAAAAGAGCAAGTAGGAAATAATCCTCCAGCCATTAAGATTCTAATCCATTATATTCTTAAACAAACCAATACCTAATGCTTCTGAACACAGTTCCTAATATTCTTCCTCTGTTATATGTGGATAAACAGAAGGTAACATCTTATTACAGGGATAAAAACTGTAACAGCCAGAAAGACAAGAAAATCAGTGAAATCCTGCAGGTTTAGAGGTCTCCTCACTCAGTGTTTGGGACTCACAGAATTCCAAAGACCAAAGATCCAAGAGAAAATTTCACCAAGTGGAACTGTCACCAAGATAAAGTCAATGAAGATTATGTATCCTCCTGATACACCCACATGTGTTTTCTCACTTGATCAGCAGAGAGTTTGAATTTCTTCAGGAGACCACCAGCTTGGCTGAATCTGTAGTGATTCTGAGGGAAAGAAATATATGTTAACTCATTCATCTCACTGCAGATGACTTTTATAAAAACAGACAATGGCTTATGAATGAATGTTTTTGTACTATTGCCATAAACAGTTTCTGATATTTTCAGGTCAATTCACACAATTCATTTACTGTTAACGGTTTTCATACAGATATGCACATGAGAGCCCTATTGGGTAGTGCATCCCATGTAATTAAAAGTATGTGAAATGAATAAAGATTATCCCACCAGCCTCACTGCCTTTGCAATGTCCTTGTAATCCCTACAATCCATCCCTTTAATGTCCCACACACTGAAATCTTAAACCTAACATAAGGAAATTCTTTGTTGAAGTAGCCTCCCCATGTGATTAAAAATCCTCGGGTTTCTAAATGTTGACAAAATATTGTTGAAACAAGATTTGGCCAAGATTTTAGTATCTGAATTTTGAATGTTGAGGTATGTGCTAATGGGAAATGTACATGAAATTACATTAGTTTCAATGGTTGAAATCCAAACCATTGTATGGATGGTCAGTGCAACAATTACTGTAATATGTAGAAACAACTATCCATTTTGGCTTCAGATTTAAAATCCTGACAACAAAACCCAGTGTACAGTTCTTGAAAATACAAGATCATCTGCAGCCAAAAATTCTAAAGCTAATTCTGAACAGAAAATATTAATTTAAGTGCAAGATACGTTTTTGTCATGGATACTTTATAGTGATTCACACCATGTAACATGTAAGAAGTTGTGAAGGACTGAAATACAAAAACAGTTAAAAGACAGTATTGTACTGATAGGTTCCACTTGATTGATAACACTAAGTGGCAGAATGAGAACACTTTTTAAAGATATGATTAAATATAAATTTTATGAAAGAAGCAGTAAAACATCATAGCTTAAGGCTCTTTAAAATCCATGCACACTGAAGGATATCAAAAATAAGAGTTCAACTTTTAAAAAGAAACCAGAGCTGACAAAATTATTACATCTTACCATTTATGTAAGTTACACTTTAAGTGCATTTGTAGCAGACTCCACCCTTAGACTAGATAAATTAAACATTTCTATATTTTCCTCCTACCACTAGTCACCAAAATCTATGTCAGTACAAGGCTGCATGTGGCAAAGTCACATCTATCCAGAGTTGCCAGCATGATAATTTGGGGGCATATCTTCACACAATCCAATATTTTGATTTTAGAAATGTTAGTTACTATACATAAATGAACAGTATGGGTGGGTGAATGGGTAAATGGGTAGGCTCTTATCTGAATTTGTGGTAGATTCCTGCCTCTTTCAAAACTGTTAATGAGGCCTCATTAAAATGTCATGCTATTTCTTCTTAATGTCAGTATAGAAAAGTATTTCATAGAATCACAGAATCTTAGATTGGAATGAGCCAGAAAGGCTATCTATTCCAACCCCTTGCCATGCAGGTATATACAACTAAAGCATTCCTGAAAGATGCCCATCCAAACTGTTTAATGACTTCCAAAGTCAGAAAGTCCACCACTCTCTGAGGCAGTGTATTCCACTCTTGAACAGTTTTTACAGTAAAATAGTTCTTATTATTGCTAAGGTGGAGTCTCTTTTCTTGTAATTTGAATCCACTGGTTCATTTTCCAGTGTCTGGAGCATCAGAAAACAAGCTTGCTCCATCTTCCACATGGCATCCATTCAGATAGATGTCTATCATGCCACTTCTCAGTCTTCTCTTCCCCAAGTTAAACATACGCAGCTCCTTAAGTTGTTCCTTATAAGGCATTGATCATCTTGGTTACCCTTCTCTGCACACATTCTAGCTGCTATCTTTCTTCAGCTATGGTGCCCAGAACTGGAAACAGAATTTCAGTTGAGGCCTGACCAAATGAGAATAAAATGGCACTACTACTTCAGTCAGTCAGGACACTATACTGTCTTGCTTGTAACTGCAAACAAGGTTCAGAGTTCCCAGGTCAGTAAGCTGTGGAAGCAAAAGTATCCGGTATCAAACAGTCCAGGATCAAGAAAGCCATAAATCAAAGTCAGGATTCCAAGGAGTCAGGGTAGATGAGTCATTAAACAGTCCAGGAGCCATAAATCTGATAGGCTTTTGGAAACTGAGCTGTCAAGAGGAAGCCTGAAGTTGTACTCAGCAAGGTAGCTGGTGGTTGCAACTTTCTTTGTAGGTAGCATGTTCAGCCACCACACAGGTATCAGGCAATATTTAGCAAGAGCATTCTATGGCCCTGCTTCTCCCAACACCTTGACTGCAACCTCTCACTTTTTCTGCAGATAAAGGTTTGGTCAGATGCCTGAGCCTCTGCCTTTCTGTGGGATTGAGGGGGGAGAGGGGCTATCTCCAGATCCTCTTCCTGCTCTGACTTAACTTGATCTGACCTAACCGCTCAACAGGAGGAGGACTTGGCTGGCTACCAAACATCTGTGTGACTCCTCCAATGGCAAGTCTACTATGTCTTTCAGTGAAGACAAAGTTTATTTCACCGCCCTTTTCTGTCCTTCCCACCTGACCAAGGAGTGGGATGGAAACTTTTAAGCACAGATTTGATCTCACACCTCCAGGACCAGGCTAGAGGCATCCAGTACCCAATCATGGCATCCCATACCCAATCTGGACTCCTCCTGTACTTTGCAAAGAATGGAGAAAATCCTGTTCTTTCAAAAAGTGTAGGAGAACTCTGGATCAGGTAAAGGATACTATGATCAAGTAGGGGATTCCTCCGGCCTTGACACAGAGGCGTGTGATAAAATCAGTGCTTAAAAATTTTCATCCTGTACCTAGGCTGGGAGGGAAAGATGGAAAAGGGCAGTGCAATAAACTAAAAGACTACCAAGTGGGCCATGACTTATACTTCTCCTGGTGCACCCCGGAACTGCATTGTTTTTGTTATGTTTTATTGGCTGCTGCCTCACACAGTTGACCAGTGATTTCACTATGGCGGTTCGGGGATAGACCACAACCAAAGGGCGGTGTCACCCAGTGGAGGGACTGGCATGTGTGGCTGCTCAGCAAGTGGGAAAGCACCCACAATGGACCCTAAACAGGCTTTCCAGAGACTACCCACCCCACCTCCTCAGTAGTGGCTGCTCCTACTGGATGTGGCAGTACCTTTGGAGTCCCACATGGCAGCCACCACACCGAAGACAAGAGAGGCAATGGTCTTGCTGCACTGGGGAGGGAGGTTTGGGAAGTTCACACACCCACACCCACACCAACCATAGTGACACCACTGCTGTTGACTCATGTTGTCATGCCCCCCTTGAGAGTTCCTCTTCAGAATGAAGCTGCTTTTCTCTTGCTGCCCCCTCCTGCGCCATTCTTTCTCATGTGGTTTTTTGTGGAACTTGCTCTCTAAACTCTCTGGGCTCTGAATCTGTGCTCCTCTTCTTTCTTGACCTGCCTGCCTACTCTGCTCCAGTACTGGGTAGGCAGATAAGAGACACTGATGGAGGATGGAGTGGCAGGAGAGGAGCAGCCTTGGTAGGGATGAAGGGAATTAGCAAGGATGAGAAGGAATCAGGGAACAGGCAGGTGAATAATGAAGGAGAGCCCAGAGCCCAGACAGTTCAGAGAGCAAATTGTGTAAAATTAACAGGCCAGAAAGGGCAGTGGATATTTTTTGGGGGGAGGGGGACACACAGAAAAAGTGCACTCTTTGGGGTGATGATACAAATTAGAGGAGAAAATAGAGTTTTCACAGTTAAGGTGCACAGATTTATGGCTTAGCATTCAAGCAATGTTTTATTCCACTCTCTCCTTTATAGTGAATCATTCGGATGCTTATGGAAATTGTGTAGATTTAGTTAGTATAGGTGTGCAACTTTGCCTTGGAAAATTGTGCTGTATTTCAGCTGTGCAGCTTTTAAAAGTGTGTACAGTTGACAAAGTTGTGGTGTTTTGGTGGGTGAAGGGGAAAAAAGTTCCACATGTCACGGGAACTTTTCAAGTGCTACTTTTCTTTCTGTCAGTGTTTCCCAAGTGGTTGGGAACCCAAAATTTTAACAACATTTGGGAAATGATCAAATGATCTCTAATACTCTCTCTCTCTCTCTCTCTCTTAGATGTTACTGGAATAAACTGCAGTATGTTATTAATTTATTAGATTTATATCCCACCTTTCGCCCACAAATGGGCCTCAGGATGGCTTAGATTATACTTACAATAATACTTATTTATAGCCTGCTCTTCAGCCAAGGCTATCAGACCGGCTTACAATTTGTTAATTAGACATATATATAATCAGCCATCCATTTAAAGCCCCTCAAACAGTAAGTGAGATAAACTGCACAATGGTCAAAAAGGAGCAAGCCAGGCTGGTGTCCCATAACAAGGTGTTCCAAAGCCTGGGAAAGGACAGCAAGAAAGCACAAAATTTAACTGGTGGTTAAATTTTGAAAGACAACAAGTTTATGTTGGGTAGGGGGCAACAAATAGAGGAAGGAAAAAGAGGGTGGGGTGAAGAGTTCAGTGCTTGGGGGGGCACTTTTAATAGATGTCTAAAAACAGGTAAAGCATTTCAGGGTAGACCACTCTGCCATGATCTGGAAGGATAAAGATGTTTCCCAATGTCTAGCTATGCTGGCGAAGTCTTGAGGCCATATATTACCTACCTCTGGACTGGATGGTCTGTGCCTAGCCACTCAACTACATTTGTCTTTTTATTCTTAGGGGACACAGCCTACTGAACCGCTTTGAAAATAAGAGATAAATGAGAAATAAATAAGAAATAAATGACAAATAGATTGGGAATGTCAAATTAGAAGAGAAGGTCTTTACTTAAAAGTACAGTGCCAATATGCTTGAAAATAGCAGTTAAGAGGATAATTCCAATATTAGTCCAACTTGGAGAACGTCCATTCAAATGAATGCTCTCTGAATATCAGTTAATTATCTAAAGCTTAATTGATTTCAATGGATCTACTCTATGTAGGCCAAATGTTGGTTTTACCCCAAGGTGATTTAAATTAGAATAATAAATCATTGGTTATTTTGTTACAGCATGCAAAGTATGAAGGATTTCAAAAGTCTGATCCCCACTAGGTGAAAATTCAAACATTATTCAAGAGTTTTGGTTATTTGTTTGTTTGGTAATTCTCAGTGACAAATTCATTTCGACACAAAAGAAATGTGCAACAAAGTGATCATTTTATGGAAAATACAATGAGTATGCACAAAAGACCATTTTCTGGGCAAAAATATTGTCTTTGTAGAGGCAAAAATATTGTGCTAAAATGACCCGAAATCTTATGGCAGGTGACCATTACCTTTAATGGCACTTCTTGAAGTGTTGGGGAACCTTTCATATCCAGGACAAAATTAATTAATTAATTAATTAATTAATAGGCAGGAATAGAAATATGAGCATTCTTTATTTTTCTAAAGTAAAAGTTCTAGTTTGATCACACAGACTGATCTTTCAAACAAGTAAGAAACAATATCACTCTGAAAATATTTTTACTCTTTTTCATTATCACATGCTTGCCAAGTTTTAGTAATGTGAATATTGCTATTAATTATTCCTCCTCTCGTTACTAATTATTAATTGTTAAATATTAATTATTATTATTAATGCTTAATAGTTAATATTGGGAATATTAAAATTGCACTAATTACATCCTAAGCTGTTTTAAAATTTACAAATTAAATGGTTTTGCCACTATTCCATAGCAATTAAATGAAACATTGTGCTCTTTGGAAGTGTTGAATGTTAGAAATAAGCACATATCCCTGCGCTAGGCTAAGCTAGGCTGAATATGGAGATGGGACAAAGCCATTTACACAGGCAACTCTAATGATTTCTGCGTTTTGCTGCTGGTGAAAAATTGAAAGGTGGCTGATTTGAATCTTCCCTTCAATCTTCCATCAATAAATGAGAGACAGGGCAGATTCGAAAGTCCATCTGGGAGAGTCATGTTTTTATAATTGCATTTTGCCTTCAGGCGTGTGAAATCCAGAGGGTTATGAGTGCTGTTTCTGAGAACTGGATTAGACCAAAAGGTACATTCAAAACCCTGAAACATAAAATTAATTTGTTTGAGGTCCCACACCTTAAATTGCAGAAAGGGGGGGAAATACTTAACCATTTCATAAGTTTTTAAACTGCTCAGAGAGAGATCTTTGTGAATGTTTGTTCAATCATTCCACAAAATTCTACCTTTTTTTCCTTGTTTGCTCTCACATAGTAGTAGAACAATTTATAAAAACAAATACAGAAACTCTACAGGCAATAATCCTTTCTTTGGTAAATTTGATTATCAGATTTCTACAATGTTTTCAAGAGATGCCAATCTTCTGATGCATTCACACAGTGTCAAAGAAGAAAAACCATGATTGCTAGCCAATGTGATGATGCCGTCACTGTTCTTTGAAAAACTAAGTGATATGAAAGGAAATTTGTGCTAGAAAACATTCAAATAATGCTGCATTACCAAGATATGTGACAGCACTGTTATCAAGGGATGCATTTTTGAAAAAGAAAAAAAAGTGCCATATCGTTTTTATCTCTGTGAAAGAAAATAATATAATTTTAACAAAAAAACATTAAGAAGAGTCTACAGATACATTTGTAACATCAAGAATATTGTACAATAAATTTAGCTAGCAGGGAGTGAAGCACAATGCACAAATATGTTCAGATTTGAATATAACCGGCAGTGGAGTTTTTTGAGGGAGGATTGCTGTTACAAATTACATACACCTCCAAAGAAACAGAGCTTAGGAAAGTTACTTTTTTTACAACAACTTCCAGAATCCTTTCACCTAACTGTCAGGATTATTCTAGGACTTTTAGTTCAGCAAGTATCTTTTTCAAGCTTCCATATTTCCAGCAAATCCACTGTCTAGAGATATAGAGTGACAAAATATTTATACACAAAATGAAATGGGCTCCTATGGTACATATGCATGTAAGATGCATAAATCCCTATGATTAAAGAATGAACAGTTCAGTCTTCATTGCTAACATTGCTATTGCTTCCGTAGACTCTTCCCCTCCACCCAATGAAATCTGATATGGTGCCCTTGGGCACATCACAGTTGAGTTTGATGCTTTGAATCAATTTGCCTGATCAATATCTGCAAGATAAAACATTGTTTCACAGTGTATCTTATGTGCAGTGAGTACACACACACACACAATTAAAGCTTGCAAGAGAATAAGAGCATCAAGTGTTGCTCCAGAGTAAGCCACACTGAGATGAATAAAATCTGTGAGCAAACTGAGCTTGGAGGCAGGAGTTATAACCACACTAAATAGGCTACTGTATGCCTTTTTGTGTGCTCTAGAACATACCATCTGCAAAGTTTTCTTGTGATTAAATGTTGGTCAATACAAGGGAAGGTGCCCATGTCTTGGTCTGACAACCTTCCTTATCAACATGTGTCTGCTGAACAGCATAGTTAAAATTGTAAACATTTCTAATGGAGGGACTAGCCAGTTTTACTGGAGTATTCTCTTGTCCACTAACAAAGGAACTCTGAATGGTTCTTTTGTTGATGAATAAAATGACCACTACCAACATTTTAGGGAGGACCCTCCCTTGGGTGAGAACATCATGATGTAGTGGTTTGCATGTTGGACTATGACTCTGGAGAACAGGCTTTGATTTCCAGCTCAACCACGTAACTCACTGTGTGACCTTGGGCAAGTCTCATGGTCAAGAAAATCCCATGCTATGTTCACTTTAGGATTACCATAAATCAGAAATGACTTCAGGGAACACAACAACAATAATTCCCTTGGGATCTTCCATAAAGAGCAAAATAATTCAACATCATATCCACAGCAGATGTATACCCGCAAAAACAACCAAGTCTTGGGGCTCCTTAAAAGCTAACAGGTTTTATTTAAAGATATAGCCATGTTAGTCTGTAAAATCAGTATGGAAAGAGATCTTGTAGCACCTTTGAGACTAACTGAAAGAAGAAGTTGGTAGTATGAGCCTTTATGGACTTGAGGCTACTTCATCATGCATCTGATGCTACCTCATGCTACCAATTTCTTTCTTTCAGTTAGTCTCAATGGTGCTACAAGATCTCTTTCCATACAGGTTTTATTTAGTATAAGCTACCATAAGCATATGTCCCTGCTATATATACAATTGTCCATCCCTTTTCACGGATTTGGAGTCCACAGCCTTGCTCTTCGTGGGACAGACAAGTGGACAGGGACAAAATGGTAGTGTCCACCATTATTTTCAATGGGTCTCGAATATTTGTGAGTCACCATTTTTGCAGGGGGGGGGTCTGGAACAGATCCTGTGTGAATTGGGAGGGCAGAAATGTACAGCAGAAATGTTATGTTTCCTAATGGTTTACAATTCAAATCTTTGCCAGTGCTTCCAGTCCAGAACTACATAATGTAGTTCTATTATTGCCTGCCTAGATATTAACATTTGCTTCAAACCCAGCCTTAATACTTTCTCTCACTCTTGGTGCATCTAGACCATTGGTCCCCAAACTTTGCTGTTTAAGGGATTTGGGACTTCAGCTCCCAGAATCCCAGACTATTGCCCAACATGGCTGAGAGAGCTGAGAGAGCTGGGGACTGTAGACATAATACAGTTCAATACCACTTTAACTACCACACCTACATCCTACAGATTTCTGGGCTTGGAGTTTTGTAAGGCACTTTTTGGCAGAAAAGGCTAGAGGCCTTCCTTGTAAAACCATAAATTCAGGATTCCATATGAAGGAGTTACACTTAAGTTAGTCTCAATGGTGTCAAACGACATTATTTTTACATGCACCCTATGTCTCCCTCTCCCTCTCCCTCCTTGAATGATTTAACTCATGTTCTAACTATGGAAAGCTTATGGAACATGCATAACACAATAATAATAATAATAATAATAATAATAATAATAATAATAATAATGTATTTATTTATATCTCACCTCTTCCTTTTTGGGGATTGAGGCGGGTAACAACAGAGGTTAATACAATACAAAATAATACAATAATAATAATAATAATCCCCAAATCCCCTCCCCCCACTATCTATCAGGTATGGTTTATACTTTCTTTTCTAAGCCTTTCATATCTATATGAGAGGCAATAATTCAGGTGATGCTAGAGCTAAATGCAATGGAGGGATAGTGATGCTGTTTTCCCTTATGGCTTCACCAATAGCAGTTGTTTGCTGGAAGGAAGCAAGCTCCCAGAATAGTCCATGGCTGTTTCTATGTCTGGTGGCCTCAGCAATGGTAGTTGCTGGACATTACGATCTCCCACCAACTTGCTCCCTCCTACCTTAAAATAAAAGACCTAGTCTGTCTAATGTTAAGCATATGTTTGTTAATTTTTTCACAAACAAAATTCATATGGGTTCAGCAACATACAATTTTGCAATTAGAGAAATCTTTAAAGCAGAACTTTAAAAGTCAGACATGATGTTGATATCTTTTAAAAACATACACAATAATGCTGCTTAATGTTGCTAACTCTAAACTGAACCATCACAGCAAAATTTAAAATAATGAAATTATTCTTCTGGGGATCTTTTTTTATTTGATTTCAACTTAAGGAGCACTAAGCATCTCACCAGAGTGTACTCCTATATGGGATCATGTAATACCACCATGTAATTTAGTTAAATAAAGTGCTGCAATAGACTTACATGACTCTTGAAACAAGAGCTTCATCTTAAAAATGAATCTGCATTCATAATAATAAAAAAGCGAAATAAGTTCAGCTAGCACTTAAAAGAAGGAATATAACCCATTTCCAATCTAAAGGAAATTAAAATGATTTTCACTTTCCCTTTTTGTAAAAAAAGAGTTTTGTTCAAAGACAAAACTTTCCAAATGAAAGAGTTTTCTTTGCATGCATGAAAATTCTGTTGTATCTATAGACATGCGTGCTATAAGCATACATTTCATACATGGTGAAGTTTGATGTTAAATAAAAATAGTAACTTTCTAAGGAAGAAGTTGCTTAAAAGAAAGGTAGCATAAATGATTTCACCTTACCCAAATATAAATAAATAATCAATACATCTGTTTATTCACCATATGATGCTCCAATAGGTATCTGGCAATCATTGTGTTTTGGGGGTTCTGGGTCCTTAATATCAGACCAGAAGTCCTGTCTCAAACTACAGTTTTCATATGCCTTTTTGCTAGGAACCCTGATGGATTTTGGAGCAATGAGAGGCAGCTCTTCTTCATACCAATTGCTTGGATCTGCATTTAAGGAAAGGACAGCACTATGTGAAGATGTTCATAGCAGCCCAAGGGCAACAGAAAACTGGGAGAAAAAAATTCACAGATAAACATTTTTTCTAAAATGTTTTTCGATTGTAAGCCTGAGGGCAGGGAACCGCCTAATTAAAGGATTGTATGTACAGCGCTGTGTAAATTTACAGCGCTTTATAAATAAAGGTTAATAATAATAATAATAATAATAATAATAATAATAATAATAATATGTCAGATAACTCTTAGGGGAAGCCTGAATTTACTTCTAGAAAATCTCTGGAATACTAATAGAATCATGTCTTCATACTGAATAAGATGGGAGAACTTCAGCCATCTTTGACTGAAATCAGTGATAGGCTTAAAAGTGAGCCGAAATCCCATTGCATAGCTAAGTACGTTCAACTTTCTTTGTGCCCTACATAAACGACAAAAGCCTTACCCATCTTGGAAAATTCTCCTGTAAGAGAAGCTTATCTCCTAAACAGAAATATTAAATTAATGAGATTACAGTTGAAGCCCCATTATCCAGATGTTACAAGACATATACCATCTGATTCCAGCAGATGGCTATCAGAATATAAAGATATAGTTGTCAGGGGGAATGGGATAGCCCCTTCCGTCTCTTTATCTAACCAAGGGCTTCTGCAGACATTTGTGTTTCCTTAATAACCATGCTTTAAAAGACGCTTACAGGGCAAGAAGGGAAAAAAAAAACTATTCAAGCAGAAACACCTTTGAACAAATATCAGTTTGATATTCAGGTAAATACAAGTACAGAAATGTAGTATTAAAAGCAGCCTTAAGTTGCCCTTGTCTGCATCTGAAAAGTTTTGAGAAGCAAAGGAAATGTTTTTAAGTACATCACTGAGGTCTGAGTCTTAGAGCTATTCCATAAAATAGCCTGATGGAATTCTATATCCTTGCATTAAAAGGAGGAAGGGAGGGTGAGGGGGAGAGGAAAGTAGCACCACCTTTAAAACTAACTGATTTTTATTTTAGCATTAGCTTTAATGGCTATAAACCCACTCCTTAGTACACAGCTGGAGCCAGAAGTGATAAAGTAGCTGGAGTATTGGACTACAACTCCGGCGACCAGGGTATGAGTCCTTGTTCAGCCATGGAAACCCACTGGGAGACTTTAGGCAAGTCACACACTCTCAGCCTCAAAGGGATGCAAATGCATGCCCCACTCCACACAAAGCCCCATGATAGTTTAGCCCTAGGGTCACCATAAAGCAACGGTCGCCCGCCTCGCCGGGCAGACCGTTTTGCAGCTAGATGCAGCTGGACTACAAGCCGCAGAGTGCTCTGGGGTTTGCCCGGCTCCCTATTGGGGCTCTGGGAGACGGTTTCATTGGTGCGGGGCTTCCGGTCCTCCAAGGCTGCCCATTGGTGGGCTGGGCCTTGGAGGCAGGGCCCCGCACAGCACGCAGGGAGGGAGGGGCCTAGGCCTATATAAGGCCGTGTTGCTGGCCCTTTCCCTCAGTCAGTTGCTTGGCTTCGAGCAGAGCGGAGCCAAGCTGTGGAAGGGAGCAAGTCTTGGTGCTTCTCCCGCCCACCCACCGCTGTTGTTAGGTGGTTTTTAGTCACAACTTGGCGGCAGCATAGGCCAGGATCTGCACGTTGTGGTACCAGGGCTATGGAGCACTGGTTTGGGAGTCAATAGGTACCCGGGGGCGAATAGGGCAGGCGTTTGGCCATTGCGGGGGCCAGAACGCAGGAGCGCCTCCCGGTGACTAGGGGCTTTGTGAATTGGTGAACGCAAGACAAGGTTTGCAGTCAAGTTGTGTTCCTTAGCCCCTAGGTCATCCCAAGCACCGGGTGGGTGCCCAGTTTGGATAATCAGACTACATCGGGTGGTTTGATTGCACAGATCCTGACCTTATGCTTTGTGCCAACCCTACCAATTGTTTGCAAATAAAGTTGTGGCCTTACTTCCAACATGTTGTACTGTGGTTATTTGACAGCAACATCTGAGGCAATTGGAAACAACCTGAAGGCACAAAACAAGAAAAACAGAGTGATACTATGGCCTCAAGTATAAAGCATATTTGTATGACTGTGGTAGTGAGATAGAATATAATAGAATGCACATTCTATTCCACTCCCATAGTGGTATAAGCATGCTTTATTCCTGAGGTCATAATGGCAGGATACAGACCGCCCATAAAGGGCGGTCTCCCGCCGTCCTGGTTTGCAGCATGAGGGAGCCACAGTGGACAAACCGCACAGTTCCCTTGCACAGCAAAAAGAACCCGCAAAAACTGGGTCCTTTCTGTGACGTGGTTGTGATGCCGCAGTGCGCCAATGGCACACTAGTGGTGTCACAATGATCCCGGGACGTGCAGACACTAAGCATCTGTCATGTCAAAATGGCAGCGCCCGTATATATAGGGTGCCACCATTTTGACACCCTCGTCACGTGCGAGGGGCAAGTCGCATCTGGAAGCGCCGCCCCTCGCACGTAACGACGGCACCCCGTAGGGCCCGTCTGTACAGCACCAATATCACTCTGTGTTCCATCAGAAGAAGTGGGTATATCTACAAAAGCTCATGCTAAAAAAAAAACCAGTTGGTCTTAAAAGTGCATCTAATTTCCTTTCTCTCCTCCCTGCACTTACTTTTTTATATATTGTAAGATACTAACATTGGCTACTTCTTTGAAAAGTTGGCCCCTGAAATTACATGAATATTTCCTGCACCAAGAACCTATGATGGTTATGACCTATGATGGTAAACTTTGTTGGCTAACTGCTCAGACCCTGAGTTCTCCTGAACTTGCTTTTGATTTCAGTACAATGTTCTTTGCACATTGCATAGTTCCTTCTAGTACCGTTCCCTCCCTGCCTTCCAGGAAAAGTCTGTGAAAGTAAAAATGGGAACAGAAACACATACTTCTGTCTCTAGGATTGCTGTCTTGTGACACAAGGAACACAACTACATGTTTTCTCACAATGAAAAGACAGTCCTTTGGGGATTTTTTTCCGTATAGTCTGTATGCCATTGATGCAATGGCTTCAAGTAGAGAGCTACGTTTATAAAACCAGGAAGTGTGTTTCTTGTGCTGCTGGATGTTTTCCTCCACTTGTTACTTCTGTTCCCACCAAAGAAGTGGTTCCCAACTGCACTTTCAGGGCACATTGGCATACTGGAAACTGGTGGGTCTAGAGAAATTAAATAAAAATTTTGGCCAGGGAACCTAAGCATCAAATGTTGCAATCCAAACTTGCATCCTTATTTACTCCTTCACTGTTTGAATCATTTGATAGCCACAGTGCTCCCCCCCAGTGGCTCATCTTCCATCCTCTAAGCATGAGATGTCTGGAAGGAGCAGATAAGCTGCAGCTGTGAAGAATAAAATTCACCCACCCCGTGTCACAAATCCCTCACTTGAACTGCAAAAGAGGAGTGGTTTGTTTTGTCTAACACATCCCTAAGATTTGAGCTAAACAACTCCAGTTTGTTTCAGCCTAGACTTTTTGAGATAGTGAAGGGTTTATAAAAGATGCACAGCAGGAGATGTTGGGTCAGACTAAGGTATTCTTAGGTTCTCAGAAAAGAAACACTAAATTCTTGAAATACTTTTGCACCCAACAGAGAGAGATCTCCAAGAGTCAAAGTGGATTTGAAGGGGAATGCATATTCCCTATGATTAATCTGATTTCTCTCCCACAATAGAATTTCCTCAAATCTGTAAACCTCAGAAATCAGGCTTCCCAATTAAACTCACATTTACATTCCAATGACCAATAGCAAAACAAACACAATGTGTGACAGTTAAATGAGGAAGATCATACACTATTACAAGCAGATATCTTTCACTATTTGTAGCACTCATCAGCCATATTATATGTTGTGATTGATATTGTCACTATTTCTGGATATCTTCTGGATGGAAAATATATAGAGGTTCCAATGCAATGACGTTAGGTAATAAGCCTTGTCCTATTAAGTTATGTTCCAAAAATAAAAAAGTTTTTCATGGCAGCTCTTATACTGTAGCTTTAGCAACTTAGTAATTGGGTGCAGTGCTTGGGAATGCAGCCTTGAAACCTTCTGATGGCCAACTGCTATGACTTCTCTCACAGTAATCTAAAAGCAACATATTTTTTTATTAACAAAACAAAAATAAGTCCTCTTTTAGGTTACTCTCTTTGCTTTGACAGAAAACTTGAGTTTTAAGCCAAGATTCCAGATTGTTTTTGTGGAAATACTTCCACTTGTCGGAAAGTGTATATATAATGGATATGTGATCATGGTAATGCCATGCTGAAGTAATCTCAAGAGAAATGGATGTCCCTCAGGGGACTCAGTACTGTGGTGGGTACTACACACTAGGAAAAGAAAATTGGTATTCTAACAATATGGAGAAAGCCCTTCGATTTGTACCTCACAGAAATATCAGCTCTCATTTATAATTCAACCGTAATGTGTGCATTTTTTTTTCCTTTTAGAAAGTGTTTTGATTTTGTAGGAAATGGAAGTGACAGTTCTGAAGGTTCTTTCTGACTTCATACAGCATCTGAAGTTACAGTCATAATTTTGTAGTACCCCCATGCCAATAAAATCTGATGGGAAGCGTAATGTTCTGGTATCTAATAAATGTATACATGTGGATGATTGTGCCATCCAATCTATGCTAAGTTTGAAAAAGAATATTATTATGGCTATGGCTTCTGAAAAGGAGCAAGAAATGAACACTGAGAAAAGGCAGACAAATGCATTTGAGTATACAGTGGAGTTGAAGGAGCTGGAGCAGAGACAACAAAGAAGCCCATTCACATGATGGGTACACAGAAGTACTGAGTGTACCCTACTCCCACTTTCAAATCTGGTTGGTTGAAACTTAGAAAGGAAACAGACAGAGGGAACGCTCTGTTTTGTTGCTCTATCTGGTGGTCAAGTTTTCAGGGTTTGGTTTTTGAACAGATGATATATTCCTTTTCATCGAATATCCGGAGCAGCTCTGAGAAAATGCAGAACTATTTTGTTTGTGTTCTCTTTATTTCATGATAGATTGCAGCAAAGAACTCAGTTTTTCAAGCAGTCTGGATAGCTAGTTTTGAATCTTTCTTGCACTAGATGGAAGGGGGAATGCATGACGTTAATGATAGAACAATAAGATTTTTGAAACACTGTACCTTTTTAAGAAGGCATGCCCATCTAGGTCTCCAGAGCCAACAGTAAGCTGACACGCAGAAGAGATCTCTCTTGGTCAATGTTCATGATAAAATTTGAATGTGCATCGACCAAATTGCCTACAAAGCTTCCTTTCTTTATCCCCTCTCCCAACAAGCTGGAGATTACTATGTGGATTGAAAATACTTTTCTAGAAAGTCTCAGTGGATGAGAAATGAGTCTCCTTTAGAAAGATATCTCAGGTGGTTTTTTTTGTTTTTTTTTTAAACAAATTGCCTCAGATGCTGCTGCAAATAAACACACATAACAACAAGTTTGGAAGAAAGGCCACAACTTTATTAGCAAGCAATTGGTAAGGGTTGGCACCAAGCATGAGGTCAGGATCTGCGAAATCAAACAACCCCACGTTTGTCTGATTATCCAAAAACCTGGCACCCACCAGGCGCTTGGGATGACCTAGGGGCTAAGGAACACAACTTGACCGCAAAACATGCCATGCGTTCACATAGTCACTAAGCCCCTAGTCACCGGGAGGCGCTCCCACGTTATGGCCCCCGCAATGACCATATGCCTGCCCTATTCGCCCCCGGGTACCTATTGACTCCCAACCAGAGCTCCATAGCCCTGGTACCACACCGTGCAGATCCTGGCCTATGCTGCCGCCCCAAGTTGTGACAAAAAACCCACAAAACAGCGGTGGGTGGGCGGGGGAAGCTGCTCCTGTCTTCCTCCCTTCCTAGCTTGGCTCGGCACCGTGCAAAGCCAAGCGCTGACTGGGGGACGGGGCCTACAGCATGGCCTTATATAGGCCTAAGCCCCGCCCCCCACAACGTGTGCTGCAGAACTCCTCCTCCAAGGCAGCCCAACCAATGGGCTGCCCTGGAGGACCGGAAGCTCCGCACCACTGAGCCCAACTTCCAGAGCGTCGCGGGGCATAAGGACCTCCCCTTCCACCCCGCGCACCAATAGGGAGCCGGGGCAAGCCCCAGTGCATACTGGGGCTTGTAGTTTTTGCAGCCTCTAGCGGCAAAACGGTCTGCCCGGCTAGCGGGTGACCGTTTTTAGTTTGGACAAGTCCTCAATGTGTAGTTGGGGAATGGAAACCTTGTTGTAAACCACCTTTAACTTTGTTGGAAGCTGCCTTGGGTTCCATACTGGGAGAAAGATGAGACATAAATAAAATTAAATAAAATGAGCAAATAAATAATGAGAGAGGCAAAGGAGTGTGAAATTGCACAATTAAATTCTGGTCTGATAAGCAATGTGTTTTCTAATTGGGGTTATTATGTTGGGAGCCTGGTGTAGTACGGTGGTTACAACGTTGGATTAGAAATATGAAGCGCCTTTTTCAAGTTCCCATAGAGCCAAAAAATGCCCAGCCTAACCGCCTCACAAGGTTATTGTCAAGAGAAAGTGAAGAAGAATCAGCTACCCTGCCTTGAGCTTATTGGCAGAAAGGCAGGTTATAAATGTAACTGTTATTAAAATATCTGAAATGTTATATACCTCTTTTGGTGTTGCTTTGCCTTTCAGCTGCATGAAGTCCTTTGACCTTCAAATCTAAGGGTGACTGGGTTATTTATAATAAAGGATAATTAAAATCCAAGCTTTTTATTCATTGGTTTTCATAGGTGGAAGAAAATCCATCTCCAAAGTTAGCAATAATCTTCAGAGTAATGGCAGATTCTATTTTTTTTTTTTTCAGGGCTTAGGTTAACCTCAGATGCATTCACCCTGCAGAAACAATCCAGTTTGACACCACTTTAACTGCCATGGCTAGGTGCTACAAAACCATGGGCTTTGAAGTTTGCTGTGGCACCAGAGTTCTCTGACAAAGCAGGCTAAATATCTCACAAAGCTACAAATCCCCATATTCTACAGTGTTGAGCCAAGGCAGTTAAAGCGGTGTCAAATTGGATTATGTCTGCAGTGTAGATGCATTCTTTATTGACAAGATGGCTGGGGTTTACTTCTTTTCTTCTTTCTTTCTGTAATAATTTTTCTGCTATTGATTCTAGCAGCAGCTGGTAATGATCCTGCTTAGTGCCTCCATGAATGTTGTTAAGTTGTGACAAGGCATTTTTGGAGGGGTGCACATAAATGCTTATCCACATTGTCAATAATGATATCCCTCCAAAAAAAGTGTTAGAATTTACTAAGCGACTCCTAGCCCCCATAGAACAAATACCCTTCTAGAAATGTGCAGACCCCATAGAACAAATACCCTTCTAGAAATGTGCAGACTAATTTCAGCATTAAATTAATTTAGAATATCCATAGATCCCTTCAGATAAATAACTCCGATCTTTTAAACTTTGAGCTACATAAGGAACCAGAATGCAGGTTCCCCTGCATCAGAACTGAAATTCAATTTTAAATAATAAATAATAAAATCTTTATTTGTATCCCGCCCTTCCAAAAGATCAGGGCGGCTTACAGTAGTGCAACGAGTGCAAACAAAATACAAGAGTTAAAAACATGTAAACAACAATAACAACAGTCTAAAAAATAACAATAAAAGCCCCTTAGCCCAACCTCATGGCCACAGAAGAGGAGGGAGGCCCACAGGATATTTAATCGGGGAATGCCTGCTTGAATAGGAAGGTTTTGAGGTCCTTCCTAAATTGGGCCAGGGTGGTAGATGAGCGGAGCTCGGTGGGCAGCGTGTTCCAAAGGGCTGGGGCAGCTGTGGAAAAGGCCCTTCTCGAAGTGGAAGCTAACCTGGCCCCAGGCACCTTCAGCAATTGCTGCCCGGATGTTCTGAGGGTGCGAGGCGGATTGTACGGGGAGAGGCGGTCCTTTAGGTAATTTTAGCTTTGTATATAATGGAGCATACGAGGAGGGAAGGAACAAGCATGTTAAATCCTTTCCTCAAAGAAGACACAAGTTCCTCATATTCGTCCAAGGCTGAGATGTGGTAAATGCAGGCCCTTTCACAAAGTGAATATTATAGTGAGGCCGTAACATTTTACTAACATGAATTCATAAGGTGACCCTGGAGATTAACAATAAAACACACTCTGTAATAGATAGAAAAAGACCACATTTTTGTGTTCTCTCCCCCAAATCAGTTCAGTTTGTTCAAACTATAAGAGAGGTTTGGCCTGTAATGTCTCTATTGCACCCATTAAAAATAAAATGCAATTAGAATCAGCTAGAAGCACAAGGCATATTTGTATGCTGGCCTCTTTGCTGCTAATCAGAGTTTGTAAACCGTCTCTCTTCCAGCCAGAATCTCGCATTCCCTATCTATAAAAAGGTGAGCAGATTAAAGAAATTATGAACGATGCATGGCTTGAATACTTTGTAAAATTGTAGAACCAGCTTTTAGAAACCTTTTAATGTTCCATTTCCCAGAGGTGAAATGCCAGGCTCCATTCTCCTCTCTTTCAGTTGCCCTTGCCACTTCAAAATGTGTCTGGAAACAGCTCTGCAGATGGCCTCGTATGTTTTACAGGAAATATTACTTAAACATTGGAAAGGATCAAATTTCCCCTTTTAGGAATTACAAATCTGGATTTCATTTTCTCCTCCAAACCATGGGAAAAATGTTACTGTTTCATGTGTCACAAAGGAAGTATTTAAAAGAGAGATTGGGAGAGAGAGAGAAATGCACTTGTGTTACAAAATACACTAGAGGACTTTGGAAATGTTCCTCTATTTTAATATGAAATAATAGCAAATCAAAACAATCTTCTGAATGTAATTTCACCCCCTTCCGAATGCTAGAAGCTAGAAAAATATTGCCCAGGATCTTAATATTTTGATTGTTATGTCTGTGAGTAGAAAATAGTAATAAAGTTCTATTTCAACTTGATAGCCCATTACTTAACATTTCAAGCATTTCCTCCATTCGAATCTTGATTTTGGTGATTTACAAGACTTGTTTAGGCTGCAGGTGGGAGTGGAGCAGCTCCATTGTCAGGCGGGAGGAACAGGCCTAGTGCTAGTAAAGCACACAATTAAAATAGTAGCAAGTGATGTCAGGTTTACTAAGCCACAATTTCCACACTAGCATTCCATTCTTTAAATTGAAATAGCCAAGTCTGTACATTTCCCATGTAAAACAACCTTTTTGTATAATTGATTAATTCCCTTCTTTCATCTGCCTCTGAGTAGACACCTCTCTTAAGAAGGAGTGAAATTACAAAAGAGGCCATAGGAAATTAAAAAGCTGGTCCCTGGAGCCATTTTATTTAATATGCCAGTTCAGAAGATAACAATTGCTTTGAATCAACTGAAGAAACACATTCCTCCCATTTCCATCACTTTTTAAGAAAGAGTAAACGATATTTAGACATACTGTATGTACTTGGGGTGGCGAAAGTGGATGATAGGAATTTTAATTCATGTCAGACAATGATATTGACTGATGTATGAAAAAAGGAAGCTACAATTGCACAGTATTTATTGGACACAAGAATGGATGTTTCCAAATGAGATTATTATGGTGGGAGTACCATGTGTTTTTGCCTCCTTCTTTTTGCAATTATACACTATATTGCCATCAGCTTCTACACATGCTGTATTTTATGCATTTGTGTCTAATGACTTCCCTGTATTCAGAAAATCCATACCTTCCAACATTTACAGATGAAAAGCAGGACACATGTGACTAAGTAACATCAGAATATGATCAAGATGGCAAAACATACCAATGAGAAGGAATACACAAGCTAGAAGAGGCTGTAACAGTTTGTTTTTATCTGAGGCTACTGGGAAGTGCAAGCTTCCACCTCCTTCTCCCCTCTTCTCCCTTACTGACTTGAGTTTGCATTTTGAACTCAGTTTTCACCAGATGAAATACAATGTGGAAAAAGAGACAAAGTGGGGAGAGGTGAGAGGACATTTTAAAAGCAGCTGAAAATCTGGAATGACAGAGGATTAATCAGTACTGCCCAAAATTGGGACAGCTGGAAAGTATCAAAACCCATTTTCTTTCCCCTTTAAAACTGCAACACCCATGTCACATGGAGAACTACTTGAGCTATTTATGAATTTTGTTAACTTACCTTGAGTTGATCTTGACCCATGGTGACCCTTTAGGTGAGACATTCCAAAGGCCCTCTGTCCTCCACTGCTCTGTCTAATTCCAGTAAACTCATACCCATGACCTCCTTAATAAAGTCTATCCATCTGACATGTGGCCTTCCTCTCTTTCTACTTCACCTTTCCCAGCATCATTGTCTTTTCCAATGAGTCCTTCTTTCTCATGATGTATCCAAAGTACAACAGCCTCAGTTTGGTCATCTTGGCTACCAGGGAGGTTTCCAGCTTGATCTGCTCTAGAACCCATTTGTTTGTCCACAGGGTCCTCAACACTCTTCTCCAGCACCATCTCTCAAATGAAATTATTTTCTTCCTATCAACTTTTTTGACTGTCCAGCTCTCAAATCCATACATGGTAATAGGAAATATGATGGCTTGTATGATTCTAACTTTTGTGCTCAATTGTATATCTTTGCATTTTAGAATCTTTTCTAGTTCTTTCATGGATGCCCTTCCCATTCTCAATTTTCTTCTGATTTCCTGACTGCAGCCCCCATTTCTATCAGTGTCTGATCCCAGGTATGAGAATTCTTTTCTATTTCTATTTCTTCACTGTCTAGGTTGAAATTGTGAAGATCCTCAGTGGTCATTCTTTTTTGTTTTCTTTATATTCAACATTAAGCCTGCCTTTGCACTTTCTTCTTTGATCTTCCTTAGCAGGTGTGTTGGCACTCCCATGTCTTTAAAGGTGTTCCATAGCCTTTCATGATCTATGCAATCAAAGGCTTTTCTATAGTCTATAAAACACATGCTGATTTTCTTTTGGAATTCCCACCATATGTTTGCAATATAGTCCCTAGTGCCTCTTCCTTTCCTGAACCCTGCTTGGACCTCTGGGATTTTTGTCTCCATGTATGGTTGGAGTCTGTTGCAGAATTTTGAGCATAATTTTGCTTGCAAGGGAAATCAGTACTATAGTCCTATAGTTGCTGCAGTCTTTTGTGTCTCCTTACATATGAATAAGTTTGGGTTTTATGGTTGGACCATGAAAAATAGGGCAAGAAAAAAAGACATACAAAAGGAGTGGCCATGGATAGAGAAAGAATGGTGATACTATAGCAAAGAGAAGGTGCTGATTAGGGAAGTATCCACAGAATATTGTTTGAGAGATGTGAAACCGGAGGGGAGTGTGAGATGGGTGTTATTCGTGGTCTTAATTTCTGTAAGCAATCTGAGGACCAGTACTGTGAAAACAGATGGGATAAATAATACTAATAATATGAGAGATGCACTTGCATTTGAACCAACATATAAGTGAGTGGATTACACACAAAAAATGTCCATCTGGAATACAGCAGCTCAGGTATTCCACCAACCAATTTCATTTGTGAGAGTTTCCTGTTCTGACCAAAGTCACCCCAAAACCTGTAGGCTTTTGCTCTCTCACCCCTCCTTCTTCTAGCAGAAATTTAAAGTGCCACAGCTAACAAAGGGTGGGGTAGAATCCACAAATCTAGAAGCCTCCAACTATCTAGATGCTTCTATGCTAGAAGTCTCCAACTACTCAGGTCTTTTTTCCCAAGTATTTTACTCCAAGTCACAAGTCTCTACCTTCGAGTCTCAAGTCCTTACAAGATATTGCCAAGTCAAGTCTCAGTTGTGCACTTCTTGGAGGGGTACATCAAATGTGTTAGACATTGGGCTTGAGGTGGGGGTTGGGGTCTGCTCAGCAACATGTCCCCACTGCACATCAGTTTTTCAAAAGCTTTAGAAGAATCCTTCCACTTCAAGCTCACTGCCCAATGCATTTGCTGATTCCATCCGATAAATGTGCCCCACATTCTGGGGGAGTGTGGCTTGCATCCTTCCGAGATCGCTAAAATGAGTACCCAGCTTGATGGGGGCAATTAGCTTACAGTTGTAAATTGCTTAGAGATTGCTCAGTTCAGTATGAAGTGATATATAAATGAAGCTGCTATTGCTATTGCTGCTACCACAAGTGAAGGTTTTAGTTTGTTTGTTTGTTAGAGCAGATACATATCCAGGCAAAAGATCAAAAGATGGAGGCAGCTTCCACTGGCTAGATGGCTGATAAGGGGAAGCAATGTGGGAAGAAGTCAAGCCTGAGAGTATCAGTTTGTAGATAAGGAAGCAATGAGATAAGCGATACAAGGAGGGGAAATGCCAGAAATACAGAACAATGAAAGCAAGCGACAGGAAAAGAGATCCCACCTCAACATTAGGAGGAACTTCCTGACAGCAAGGGCTGTTCGACAGTGCAACAAATTCCCTTGGAGTGTAGTGAAGTCTCCTTCTTTGGAGGTCTTTAAGCAGAGGCTGGATGGCCATCTGTCGAGGATGCTTTGATTGAGAGTTCCTGCATGGCAGGGGGTTGGACTGGATGGCCCTTGCGGTCTCTTCCAACTCTACGATTCTATGATTCTATCTGTTTCTTCCTCTACTGCTCCCACCTTGAAAAGGCACAAGTCATTTATGCAAACATTTCCCCATTTACAGGCTTTAAAGGCACAAGCCCAGAGAAGAGAGTTCCAAAGTTGTTCTGGGCTGGACTTTAGCTCATAAAAAAAAAATCAACTTTTAAAAAAATGAAATCAGCAAAATCATACTATAACTTGACCATCTCACATTTCTGTTACTTAAATCAGCAGTCATTGCTAGTCACTTCAATGTACAATTTTATATGTGCTTTCTCAGAAGCAAATCCCAATTAATTTAGTATAACTTCCTTTTAGATTATGTAGGCTTAAGGCCACCACTTTAGATAGCATATGAGTTGATCAATTGATCAAGTTAAAAAAATGTGAATTACATTTGCATTCACATTTGCTATATAGCTGATTTCATCTTCAAAGAGAGATAAAAAGTGTTTCTTAAGATACCACTTGCCATCAAAACATTTAAAAGAATGTACTTTTTAATAAAGAAGAACAAAAATATTTTTTCTGAGGGAAAAAAACCTGTCTGATTAATTAAAACAATTTTTAGTTGGACAAAAATATTATTTTATTTTATTTATTTAGTTATTAGAAGCTGAATTATAACAAAATAGTTACACTGTCTCCTGGTGACAGGAACTCACTGTGTGATGAATCAGAATGAAACTAGAGATAAGAAAGTTCAGATAGAAGAAGAGATGAGCATTTCCCATTCAGCAGAGTTTTTACTCCATCTTCTTTTTCCAAGTATTCTTGTGCAAGAAAGAGTAGCCTAATCGCTAAAATAACAACCATTTTATATCAGTTTTAAAATACTTAAAACTAGCTTAAATATGATGACCTGATGCTATGCACATGAAAGTCCCTTCCATGAATAAACCACATTGTAGAATTATAGTTGAATTTTGGACTGAAATGTACTATTCAAGCCAAATCTGGAAAGCACTCTTCAAGTGCAAGATCTTTAGGAATTTTAAGAACACTAGCAAAAGAGGATTTCAAGCACGTTTGGTTTTTCCCACAGACACTTTGTGTTTTCCAGCTGAATCTTCTGTCAGGATTCAAAAACTATGTTCCAGACTAGGAAACCTCATGGATTGCAGGACAAAATTTTATTGAGACTTGAACCCTCCATTGTAAATAGTATTATGTCTCACCTTAAAAGTCACCTGGCAACACTGCATCCCAAAATGAAGGAAATCCTATATAGAAACTGTTTGCAAGACTTAAACAGTGGGGAAAGCAATTTGTTGTAAACACACGGACAGGCTTATAAAACTTCATTGGAGAGGTTCATTTTGTAAAGTTTCTCCCATCACTTAATGTAGCTTCAGCCCAATTGCATTTTATTTTGCACCTATTACCACTGAAACCTGAGGGTTATGCAAATATGTAACAAAGGGCAAAAATTGTGGATATAGCTAAATATATATTTCAGAACGTAAAACAAGAAAACCAGGTTATATATTTTTATTTTGCCACTAAATTAGGTCAGACAAATCTAGGCTGGAGAGATGCCTACAAAAACTCTATCATATACCCAGCTCAACTCATTGTTTGTTTTAAGATGGTGTGTGTGTAGGGTGTGTGAGTGTACACACACATATATGTTTTTCCCTCAAGAAAGTATTATTGTCATTATAATTAAGGCCACCGATAAAATTCTAGAACTGGTTATTGGTGCATAAAACAAATCTGCCAAATAATTTGGCACCACTTTCTTTCATTGGCAGCTTCCACTGAAAAGATGCCCATCCCTGAAATGGGGTTGTTGAAAGCAGCTTCCGAGTACACTGGAATTTGGCAGAACAGTCACAACTCAAAGCTTTTACAGTGGTGACACATACTGTATCTGGTGGCATACACGGTATCAGGCTGAATTTCTAGCCACATTACACTGCTATTTTTCTTTCCCACAGAATGTAAAATAAAAAAAGGAATCCAGTGTCAGTGAAAAGGGAAGGGTTTTCACCCTAACTCTGAATTTTCTTGCCTTTGTACCTGTCATAACCTTAACACAGGGTTTTTTGGGGGGGTTTTTGCACTTAGTTGTAAATCTAATGACTGCTGATGAAGCAAGAATAAAAATTATAGTGCAATCAAGGGGTATGTGAAGGAAAATGGATTTTACAAGTGCACACTTTTAAGCAAAGGAGCCAGTCTGAAACATAAATAAAAGAAGCCCAGGAGACTACACCTCTGACATTAAACAGTCTTGTCAAGAGGCCCATTACAGAACAAATTTAGGAGCTGGGGAAGAGAATTTCTATGGCATGAATATGCTCTTGTGCAATGACCATTCATTTCAATGGAACCCACAGAGGAAAGTTGCCTCCAGAACTGTGTTCGTTGGCAGGCACTTGAAGGATGCTCCCGACAGTTTCATGTCTGTTTTGTTAAAAGTGGAGAGGGAAGGACTTCCCCATTTAGCAGCAATGTTCAAAATAAGATCAAAGGAGAGGATTATGAGCAAATAAGAACACAAAGGGAGTGAGAGAATACAGCCCAGAATCAACGAGACTGATAAATAAAGAACCGTGATTGCCCCTTGTTTATTTGTTTGCTTGTGTAGCTTTTAGATACTTTAAAAATAAGTGAATGGACAGTCCATGCATGTACTCTGTCCAAAGAGTTTTTCTTTTACATAAGCACATGTGGTGAGAAGTGTTTTGCACATCACTAACGGTGAAATGGTGGACAGAATGAATTTTAGAATTGGAATTGTATGATGTCATTGGATCTTTAAAAGGTGATGATTTCATCAGTTTCGTCTAGACTGTTGACTCTAGCCTTAATAATTGGAGGCGCTCATGGTGGTAGGAGGGGAGGGAATGTTCTCACAGCATCATAAACTGAGCTGCCTGAGAGGAATAATTGTGGTAAATACTTGATTGTCTGGCATCAGTTTGGGCTGTATAGCATAGCACTTAAGTAACAGTGCCAAACATTGCTACCAGTAAAAATCTGCTGACCTTTCCTTAAATTGAGAGAAAGAGTCTGTCCTTATTTGTGATTTAAAAGATATGCCAAGGATAAACTATGCTTTAAATTTTAATGCTATTTTTAAATGGCAAAATATATTTTGAAATTTCCTCTTGTTACCTGTGTCATTCATGCAGCAAAGTCAATTCTCCCAATCATTCATTGATCTCTATTAGGTGGACTAGGTATATGGGTGAGTGTAAATATATATTTGAG
>NC_056524.1:188828111-188894489 GCF_019175285.1 Sceloporus undulatus
TGGCAGAGCTCTTGCCAGCACTTGGCTGGATGGCTTGGCTAGCTCAATTGGAGTTCCAATGCTCAGGAATTAAAATGAATCCTCTCTGTAAATAAGGCTGTGGCTGCATCTACAGTAAATGGGGGCCACATCTATCGAACACTGCCCTGGTGAATAACCTGGTGAATTTTTCTGTTCTCTTTTCTCTTTGGAAACCTTATTCAACTTTTCACATATTTGCCTTAGAAACTTCTGACTTGAAGTATATTGAATATGTAAATAAATCTTAACTGTAATATGACTGCCAGAAAGCAGATCAATAAATCAGATATTTAATACAGCTGCCAAAACCTACAAAGTTAATTGTTCTTGGAATTGTTGTTGGTGGAACAAAATCACACACCACAAAAAGACTGTCCGCTTTGCTCATTTTTCTTTTTTTAAAAAAATATGTTGCCTGTTAGTATCAGCAAGGCATTGCATGATCTAGCAGATCATAGATCTCAGTTACATTAAAGTTTGTGGTTACTGCCATTCTGAAATACCTTTTGGAGATATGGAATTTGGTGCAGATGAAATCTGTGAGCTGCAGGTCCACACGTGGCTTTAGTCATACCAAGAGGTACCTTCCGCAAGTAGGAAATATGTCAGCCAGCCAACCCAGCCTGACATGTTTATTAGCTCAAAGTTCATCCAAAGCCACTAGCCCATTGGGCCTCACTGGTTAGAATTCCCCAACTTCCTACAGTAATAAATAAAAAGCCTGCAATAGAAATTAAAGAATGTGAGAGAGAGGAATAAAGTGAAAATGTCCACACAGCCCAGTGATCAATTTTGGATGAACCCAATGAATTTTGCTCATCTTGTGGACTTTGATGTTTACCTTTTTTAAATGGTCTCAAGATGATCTAACTCAAAGAGAATTTTTTCAGGTTAATCATTTGCTTTATGCAGATTACAGAAATAAAGCCAAATCTTTAAATACCAAATCAAGTTTAGGATGCTAAATCTGGGAAGTTAAATTTTTGCTCTATTTAGAGTAGATTTGTGTCTTAATTCATTTGACTCCGGGAGGACACAATGCTTTTCTTAAATTATAGGTGCCACATGGAGAGGTCACTGTAAAGTTTTTGAATTAAAATTCAACCCGTTCTGCATTCTGATGCAGTGGTATTGCATACAGGAAGCAAAGTATGTAGGCTTGGGTGAAAGGCAAAATGTTTTACTGTAAGTACATTGCTTAAGCATTGCTACAATTACATATACTCCATCTCCATCTCCATCTCCAGGTTTGAGAAGAACCCTTGTGAAATGTCCTTTGGGCACTTCATATGCTGATACTCCTGCTCCTCCTGGCCAACATGTTATAGATTTACTTGAAGGCAGCACCCAACAACTTCAAGTTGCAATTTTACATTGTCTGAAATAGCATCACTTCCAGGGCAGTATAAGAAATTAACATGGTAGTCCTTAGTAGGCTCCCTATTGAAATGTCCCTACTTCCCACAATGACCCAATCTTACACCCAAGAACAATCTTGAGATCCCAGGGCAATGTGGTAAATTTAAGATGAGGCTTCCTAAGAGAATAAACATCAGTGCTGGTGGGTCCTGCTAGAGCACTGGGGACTCCATGGTTACCAAAGACTGCCACTGTAGGATGTGTGCCCCTTTCAGCCTTGTCCAGTCTTTAGCATGAACACGGGTATGGTTAAAACTGGGAAGAAGACTGTGGATGGCATGTAAGCCCCAACCCCAACATCCCTGCCCTCCTGAGTGCAAAGATATATTTAGCAAAATGCATTTTGTGTGCCAGCAATTTTTTTTTTTTTTTTTTTTTTTGCTATCATCTCATGGAGCATAGGCTGCTATCGATTAGGAATTCCTGCTGTAGAAGCTAGGCTCTCATAAGTATTCTTATGAATATTTCCTCTCATCTCCTCTTTTTTCTGTTGAAAAGTAATTGTTGTTGTTGTTGTTGTTATATGCGTTCAAGTCATTTTTGACTTATGGCAACCCTAAGGTGATCATATCATGGAGTTTTCTTGCCAGAATTTGTTCCAAGGAGATTTGCCCTTGCCTTCCTCTCAGGCCAAGAGAGTGTGACTTGTCCAAGATCATCCAATGGGTTTTCAAGGCTGTGTAGGAATTTGAACCCTACTCTCCAGAATTTTAGCCCAGTGCTCAAACCACTACATCACATTGGCTCCCAAAGAGAAAACCTGTTGTTTTTGTCTGCATTCAAGTTGTTCCCGATTAATGACAACATAAGGTGATGCTATCATGGATTTGGGGGGAACTGACAGTGTGAGTGTCACACAAGGTCATCCAGTGGGTTTCCATGTACAAGCATGAAATCTAACCCTGGTCTCTCAAGTCATAATCCAATGCTCAAAACCCTACACCATGCTGGCTCTCTTATTTAAATACTTCCTTTTAAATTTGAGTTTGACATACAGTGAACTACAAAGTAAAAAAAACAACAACATTTAGGATGGGGAGATTCAATTTCATGCTAAATAATGAAAAAGGTACCCACTGACTGATTCCATAACATTTTGACATCAAACTACAGATCCACAAAGTGTTTCTTGAAACTGTGGTTGGCTTTGTGGGAAAGCTTATAATGGGTCTTTTATACCCAAAGAAGCTGGAGCCACGATTGTGCCTCTCTCTAGCTGGGAAGACCAAATGCAGAAGGTTTTTTTCAGCAATTACAATCTAATTTAAAATTATGTGATAGTTGTGCCAGACACAGAAATCTGAGATCTTCTGCTCATCTCTGGTAACACATCTCTCAGTAGAGGAGTGTGTGCATATATGTGCCTTCAAGTCGGCTGACAACTTATGCCAACCCCATGAATTTCATAGGGTTTTCTTTGGCAAGAAATGTTCAGATAAGGTTTTGCCTCTGAAGTATACCCTACAGATTTGCCTTTGAAATATACCAGTATTCACTGTTGGTAACTATATGTAGGGGTCATTCCCACTACAATTTAGATCGAATCAGCATTCGGGCTATATGACCCTAGTTCCCACTTGAAATCAATCCCAACCCTTATTTGATCAATTTCAGAGGCAATAAAGCAGCACAAATGCAAAACCCCCAATCTTTCCTGACACTACTTCCAAAGCAGTTCTTTTGGAAAGAATCGATTCTGAAGAGTGCTCAGCAAGAGAGAACTACAGATTAGAATCAGTTCTTTCTGGATGGGGCAGATAAATGGCAGAGGGGTGGGAAATGTCACATACACACCGTGTTGCCTTTTTACTTTTTTAAAAAATAAAATAAAATAAAAGTTAATAGATTTTTTTGCAAAGGCGTTTGCAAAGGCGTTTGCAAATAGTTTGCAAAGGCGTTTGCAAATAGTTTGCAAAGGCGACCATTTTTTTTGAAAAAAACAAACGGCACACCACTTTGCCTTGTCTTCCTCTCATCTTCCTCCTCATCCTCTTCCTTTTGCTCAGGACCATCTCCTTTCCTTGGCTCCCTCTACCTCCTCCTCCTCCTCCTCCTCACTGCCTCCCCCGTTCCTTGCCTTCCTCTCCTCCTGGTCCTCTCGCGTATCCCTGGCACTTCCATAGACGAGCATCCTGGCCAAAAGGCGAGGCAGTAGCCCAGAGTCGGGCCAAGCCAAGTGGCTGCACATGGGGCAGCTCCACTTCTACAGCTGCTGAACCTGAAACAGAGTGCTCCAGCCGGTCAGCTGACTGGCACCCCCAAGGAGGAGGAAGGAGAGGAGAGAGAGGTGCGGAAACCCACAGGTAACCCATGGAGGAAGGGAGGCAGGGATGTCAAGTGAAACCTAGCTACACCTGTGAGTCCTCCTTCTCCAGGACATGCCCTCCATTTCCCCCCCCCCCCCCCACACACACACAGGCTTGTAGGTCCGGGCTGCTTACATCACAATGATTTGCTTGTCTTCTGAAGCAGAGCAGCTAGTAGGAACAACAACCAAGCCACAAAAAGAAGCGATTTCATAGGGGTAAGAAAAAAGTCTCTTTCATAGTGAGAACAAGGGTCCTTTTGGAATCAAATTTTAAAAGGGAGTGAGAGCAAATCAGGATTCACTTCAACCTACAAGTGGGAATGACCCCATAGGTCCACTTGAGTGAATACCCATTCACAGGAGCATAAGAAGAGCTGTGTTTAATCAGACCATTGTATTACTCACAGTGGTCAGTCACATAACAGTAGAAAGCTCACAAGGAGACATGAAGGCAGCATCCTTCTTTTGCTGTTGTTCCCCAGTAATGGGTACTCTGAGATTGCAGATATTCAGCAGAGGCTCTGATTCTGTAGGTAGCCCAGACCCATCATGAGTAGTAGCCACTGATGGATTTAACCTCTATGGATTTGTCCATAAGAGACAGAAGGTCTGAGGAGAAAAATAAAGGGTCTCTGATTAAAAATGTCTTAAGAGCCTGAAAGGTGCTATAAATATAGTAGCATTCCTTCACAATCATAAATAAATACATTTATAATCATTACATTTTCTCTCAGCCTTGTCTTCCATACATGTTTTCCAACTGGTCCCTCCTATTATGGAGAATAAAACAACAGGAATGGTCCAAAGGGGTCCAGGGTGGACTCAGATTATGTAACTGGACAAACTGTATACATTTCAGATAGCCTGGTTTCTCTAGTGAAACTCTGAAATGCCTTTCACTACAAGTGTTAATCAGCTGTCTTGGCAATTTCATGATTGATGGAGTAGGAAGAGCTGGAGGCATTTGCAATGTGTGGGGTGGACTAGGTGGCCTTCAATAAATCTATCATCATGTTCTATGAATCTTATATTGATATTGTGCAGTTTAGAATTTCTAATAAAACCTATAGCAATGTTCCTAACAAACAAACAAAAAAACCAGTCTTCAAACCAAGAGAGAGTTTGGCTCTAAATGAGAAATCACAAATTACTCTAAACCTAGGATGGATTTTTATTTTTGCTCAAAAATATAATTTTCTTAAACAAATAAACACTGCTTGAAAGAAAGAGAAATACTCGTGTTTGGTAAGTGGCAGTTCCTTTATTGTTTTCAGTGCTTTGTGCACAAAGAATTAGAAGGCATCCTGAATTGTTTGTGGGTAATATTCTGCCTGGCTTTGGAATTTCACTTACACAGGGGTACTAAATTCTACAGCGCTCTAATGGCACACTAAGCATTTCCTAAACTTCCCTTCCTTTAACTGCAGATGGTAAAAGGTTTTTCTTTATTGTCCAGCCTCAGAGAATGGTGGGAAACTAACATTTCCATGAATGTAAATTCTAGCCTCAGCTAATTTTGATGACAGTGACTTCTCTTCTTTATGAGGTGCATAATGAGCCGGACCACAGACTAGCCAAAAGCCATGACAAGCCCCAAGCATGCCCTTGTGGCCTCCACTGCTTTCTGTACCCAAGGTTTAAATGCATAGTGCCTCCAGTCAGAATACATGAAGAACCACACTCTGGAATAGACAAATGGCTCTTTTGTTTTACATTCTTTTTTTAATTAGCCTCTTTTTTAATGACCTAAGTTAATATGTGTCGAAAGGTGCAAAACACAGCATGACTTCAGTTTTAAAAGAGAGTGTTTGCCTTTAATCTCATAAGTAAAGCAAGTACCCTCTTTAACTAGCAGCAGCAGCAATTACATTGTGCTTTACACATTGTGGGTTTCATGCTGTCTTATCAGCTGTGTAAATGGACAGAAATCGAATTATGTATGGGGAGGGCCAGGAGGGTTGCAGGTACCATTACATGCTTTATATCAATATATCTGGGGGTGCAGTGGACTATATTGTCCATGTAAAGCTGCAATCCTAAACATACATACCAGGGAACAATGCCCATTAAATGCAGTAGCATTTATTTAAAAGTAATTTCATTCTGCTAATGCATTTCTATCCTTCAGTTCCTTCAAGGAGAAGGCTTACCTAGATCTTCTTTCTCATATATCTTCATAAATATCCTAACCTTGTAAGGTAGGTTAGGCTGGGATACAGCTACTGTTCTGAAGCTAGCCAGTGAGCTTTATGGCTGAGTGAGGTTTGGAACTCATTTCTGTCCAGATTTCGTCAAATACTACAACCATTACTCTATATAAAAATGCTTACAATTTGGTGAGTAGATTTCTAATGGAAGGGATTTGAATTTATTTCTTAAAATCTGTTTGGCTTGTATGTTGTCACCACACATTTAGGAACAGCCTTAATATATCAGTGAACTTTTCATTGTTTCTTAACAAGCTTATCATTTGTAAGAGAAAATGCCTCTAATAAATTTGAAGATAAGATTTAGGTAAGTAGAACTATAATGCTCCTGTAGTATGAAATGATTTGCAGTGAATACAAATAGCGAAAATATTATATATATAATGTTGATCAGATCTGTATTATTGGTTCCTCCATGGAAAATATCATGCAGTTGGGAAAGAACCAGCATGGTATAGTGGTTTGACTCCAGGGAACAGGGTGTGATTGTCCACTCACCCATGGAATCCCACTGGGTGTGTGTGACACACTCTCGGCTCCAGAAAACTCAGTGATAGGATTACCATAACTTGGAAATGAATTGAAATCACAAAACAATAGCAACAACAAAATTTGGGAGAGGGCAGGATGTAGTCTAAAACATCTCCTACCACTTTGGGGGTAGTAGTAGGAGATTTTGCTTCTGGGATTCTTTGAGGGCCTCACTGCAACCTGAGAGCAAACGGAGTATATGCAAAGGCTTGGAATTCTTTTCTGGTTTTGTAAAACAAACACATATCTGTGACGCTGATCATGACCACCTGCTATGCAGGGTGTTAAATAGGCTACCTCATTTCCATATGTGCATATGTAACTTAAATTCTGAGTTCTAGTCTGCCCTTGGAAGGGCTGCCAAGCAATTGAAAGACACATATTCCATTAGAATAAGCCTATTTCAGCAAAACCATCACTCCCTGCCCCTGGAGCAAAACCATCAAAGAAATATACATCTATATCTATATCGGCAAAGCTGTCTCAAATTCCAGAAAATCTCCTATATTTACCAGAATACAACTAAGCATCTTACATTATACTTATATGCATGTTTATGATATTGGAAAGCTTTTGCTATTTTATATTTGCTTTCGTTTTAAATTAAAGCATAAAGGCCTGTAACCTTGGCTTGAATGAGGCACTGTGTATGAGCTTATCCACATGTCTCTTCACAGAAAAGCAGCTCTGCCTCCTGAACCTGCAATGCCCCAGCTATTTCAGTTCTGGGCTTCACTTTAGAAGGCCCTGCCAATTATGCTGAACGGTGCCAAATTATGTGTTGATTTTGTAATGCAGACTAATTTCCACCAGTGAGTAGGATGAGGCTCCCAAAATAGTTTTCACTTTTGACGATGAACCGGCTAGGAACTGAAATTCTGCAGCCAAGAAAGCAACATTTTTTTTAAAAAAAATCTCACCAATACAACAGATACTGGAGAAATTCCCATCTGTGTTCAGAAACAAACTCTGTGGCTCACCTCCCATCTCTCCTTGTGACTAATGGCAGGCCTTAGATCCAGAGGTGAAAAGCCAGCAGACTAATTCATTGAGTCGCCTGGCCTCTTTAAAATATTGATTGGTTCCTGCAGTTAACCAAGAGAAAATTGTCTACATATTGAATTTCATCTCTACGGGAGACCCATAGCTTGTACAGTAACGAACACAGACACTTTCCAATGACATCAAGCTGCTGAACATGACAACACCTACATCCACACACCTGCTTACAAATAAAATAAAGAACAAACTAGCTTTCCTTATGGACATCACTCAGGAGGCTACAACATCCTCAGTACACAACAAGGTGTACCAAAAAAATATGATATTTTAGAACACATAGAAGAAAATGCTCAGAAGTGAAGCAAAAGAGTGGTACAACAGTGTGAAGAAATAACCCAAAGCAGTCACTTATTACTAGAAATCTCTCTTTAGAATATCAAGATGCAATATTTTTAAAAGCAAGTTGGAAGATTGGAAAAAATTCAAATGATGTCAACACACTGTTGTTTGCTGTTGTTGTTGTGTGCCTTCAAGTTGTTTGCAACTTATGGCGATCCTAAGGTAAACTGATCACAGGGTTTTCTTAGCAAGATTTCTTTAGACATCTCTTGTAGCTGTCCTCTGAGGCTGAGAAATAATAATAATAATAATTATTATTATTATTATTATTATTATTATTATTATTATTATTATTCTCCGCTCTTGACTTGCCCAAGATCACCCTGGTCTCTAGTGTTGTAGTCCAATGCTCAAGTTACTACACTACGCTAGCTCTCAGGAATATTTGTGTTACATACCTGAGCTTGTGAGCTGAAATAGCTGTTCTATAAGAATTTAAAATCTATATAAAGAGGAAGAGGAAAACAGCAGCCTATTTGTTTATGCATTCACTTAAACCACTACAACATGTTGGCTCTCTCCAAAGGCAAATAATATGAGGAAAAGCCAGGAAATGGTGGGAAATGTACAGGAAACAAAGAAAAGTAATCAGCAACTGCTGATCATCTATAAGTTGGGAAGTTTTCCCTGTAACAACAACAACAAAAAAAGAATTATATCATCCTATAGCTCAGTTCAGGAATCCATTTTGGACATTAGCAGGCAATTAATGAAGCTGTAGTTGGAAATTAATGTATTTGCATGGTTATGTACTAGAAAAGAACACAGGGCTCAAGCACTCACTGTCACATGCACACACACAAATATACATGTGACAACACAGAGGAAATATCATTGGCTTCCTTACAGAGTTGTTGAAATGCAAAAATACTATGCAGTAGCTAAGTCCTTTTAGATAGGAAGTGGAGTTTGGTCTGTCTGGTTGCCTTCATGCAGAGAACCAGCATGGTTTAGTGCTTCGAATGTTGGACAAAGGAGATAATCACACAGAAGCCTTCTCCCATGCTTAATTAGTGTTATTAGTGTGATCGGGGGAGAGGTTATCATACCCCCCCATGCTTATCCCATTCTTCTACCATCTGTAAACAGTAATAGACCCGTTATGGTTATTACGAAACCCTGTAATCACCAAATGCTGAATCCAATGGTTTATGTTTGGGCAAAAGCTGTTATTGCAGTGGCATCATTAAGGAGATGCAGGGGTACAGAGTGTACCAGATGACACATCAGAGGAAGGGTGACACATAGAAGATTTTCATACCAGCATTTACCATGGGGTAACCACTGGTTAAACACCAGTAAAACATCAGGGAAGCATTTGTGTATAAAAGTCTGACATGCTTCCCAAACAGCAGGGAATTGTCCCCTCACCTCCAGCATCCCTGAATCATTCAGAGAGCAGCAATTTCCTATGAATGCAAAGTTTCCATCCATAGGAAATTGCTGCTCCCCAAAAGATTCAGGGACGCTGGAGGCAAGGGGACGATAGGTACCAAAATCTGTGGATGCTCAAGTCCTATTAAATAAAATGGTGTAGAAAAATGGTGTCCCTTATATAAAATGGAAAATCAAGGTTTGCTATTTGGAATTTATACTCTTTTTGAATATTTTCAAGCTGTGAATGTTTGAATCCATGGATTAAAAAAACTGTGGATAAGGAGGGACGACTCTACCTTCAAAAATTATGGACATAGCATATTCAACTTCTAAATTGATATTTTTTTTGAGATCCGGCAGCATTGCTAGCTAGAAACACAGCTCAGTTGGCTACCAGACATTCTGTGTGCAAAAAGGTCAGCAAGGTTCAGGCCCATGAAATCTCCAATTAGAGGATCTCTCAGGTAGCTGAGCTAAGAAAGACATGTGTCTGAGACTGCTGAGGGCTGCTGTCAGTCATGGCAGAAAGAGTATTTGGGTTAGACAGGCCTTTGGTCTGGCTTGACTATGTATAGTGTTTGTGTGTGTGTATGTGTGTGCTAGAAAGACAGTGAGAGGGAAAGATGTTATTAGATAATATGTCTTTCTACTTTGGCAAGCATGGGAATATAAAGCCCCTTTCTAGATCTGTTTTTGGAAGCATGTATAATTACAAGGGTCTAAATACTGTAAAGGCACCAGATCGTGTCTTAGAATCTAAGCAGGGTCAGGACTGGTAGCTGTTGGATGGGATACCACCAATGAATACCAGGTGCTGTGGGCTCTGTTTCAAAGGAAGAAACTGGTGAAACCACCTATGAAGATTCCTTGCCTAAGCAAACCCTTTGAAATTAATGGGATCGCCATAAGTCGACTAGCAACCTGAAATAATACACATACACATATGTATTTTACAATGTCATTGTTCTGTACGCATCTACTCAAAGACCCACTGAATTCTAGTAAGGAAGATCTAGATATAAATGGATCCCCAGCAACCCATCATATCGGCATGATATTCTGTTTCTAAATACAATTAAAAAATAAAATCTGTCATTCAAATGAGCCGTTTACACAATGCTATTAACACAGAAAGATACACTTCCCTCTTTCTCCTCCCTTCCTCTCTCAGTCCAAAATTCCAAACTTTAGTAGGCCTGAGTCATTAAGCAGAGAAGTATACTACAATAATAAAATTATCAACCAAGCTTTTGACAAGCAGTCATGTGCTTGTAAATGAAATTTATTTAGGTGCCACTCAAAACATTGTAATTAAGAGGTACAGAATGTATTACCAGATGGTTCCTGTTCAGTATCTATTTCCTTTGGAGAACAAGGTGATTAGGAGTAAGCACTAACTTGTAATTGAGCACTAAAATACCCTAAGGGCCTGATCCTGCTCCCATTTTAAGCTTACACTGCGAGTGACCTAAATAAGAAGTATTTCTTCTCAAACTACAGAAAGTTTGGATCAGTGCAAATGTTGCTGACATATGTCATCTTTAGACTTTGCAGTTTGTTCTTTACAACTATTCCAGTGACAACCCTGGACTTCAAACCTTTGTCTCATTACAAATGGCAGGCTGGGGATACAATTTGAATTGAGACTGCAGCTGAGACAAACCCTTCTGGTTTTGACCCAGCCCTCACTGCTGGGTTGCTTCTTTCCATGCAAAACCTCTCCATGAAAAACCAGGGCATATATGGCCCGGTACAGACTGCCGGAAAGTGGCAGTCTGGGGCTGATTTTAGGGCTCAGGAATTGCGGAGCAACCACATGCTCCCGAGCCCTACTGTGTGGTGGCGGCACCATCATGGCACGGCCCAGTCCACATGGGGTCAGCCATGATGATGCAAGCGTGGTGCAGCATCCGCACATCACGATGCCACGCTTGTGTCATCGACATGCAACAGTGAGACAATGGCGCACTCATAGTGTCCACTGTCCACACCAAATAGAACCCACTTTTAATAGGTTCTTTTTGGTGTGGAGGGAGGCCGTGTAGTTTAGCTGCTGCGGCGTCCCTCAGGAGCAAAAACGGGCTGCTCCAGCCTGCCCTTTTGGGGCGGTCTGTTGAGCCCCATATATGTTCAAGCATGCCAGACAGTGCAGCCTCTTCCTCTCATGTATAAATAAAGTAGATTACAGACCACCTTGGGATTAGCAATGTAGTCGATTTTATGATGTTCACGATGTGTAGATAGGAAGTAATCCTTCAGATACTTTAGCACTGACCTACATAATATGACAGGAGGGAGGAAACACATGAAAGATATCAAGTGTGTATATGTAGACTGCTAGAAATGTTTGTGCCAGCTTCCGTGAAATAAATTGCATTAAGCACTTGTGTTGTGATCCTATACATGCCTACTCAGTTGCATAGAAGGACGTAAAATAATATTAAAAATTATTACAGTAATGTACAATATTAATCTCAGACCATGCCTATATGGGCCAAATGACACACCCTCCCTTGTCCTTATGGTTTAGAGTCCAGATGATGCAGGCTCAATTCCTGATTTTGGTGCAAACAGTCTGGATACTGAACATCCAGTTCAGCACAAAATCTGCCTTCTACAACGTTTACAACAGATTAAAAAAACCTCATCTTTTGCTCCAGTTCTTCCTAGAAAATCCAGAGCCCACTGGAGTGATGTGGGACAGCTGTTCAGGATTGGGCCCACATCTGATGTGCCACCTGCTGCTACTATGAGTCACTTTCTTTGAGGTCAGAACAAGTCACCGAACCATGTGTTTGAAGCTAGGTTCCTCCTTTTTGAATTAATTGGGAGTGACCTATGATGGTGGTCAGCAGAGCAGGACATGGTGTAAGACAGCCACTCACCATTGCTCCTGAGTGCCCATTTAACGGGGGGCATTGGGGCAGTTTCCCATAACATCTAGGTTATGTTATTTTTCCACACTTGCTAAAACTACCTGCAACAGCTGGGTCAGCTGCTAACTGTCCTCACCTGCAGCCTATATCAGCATCTCAAAACCTCAGAGTGTGGGTGCAGTTGAGCCATAAGCTTACTTTTATTCAGTTTTGAATATTCCACTTCTGGAGGATTTGAGGCACCAGCCATTTCTCAGTGGATGGCATGTGCATTTCTTGTTCATTCTGTAAGAAGGAAGTCATTTATAGTGGGATAGCTTCAAACAACATAATCCAAACAGATTTTTTGCTTTCGTTTCAGCACTTAGGAAAGTTATTATTCTTATTAACCTTTATTTATAAAGCGCTGTAAATTTACACAGTGCTGTACATAAAATCTTTTTAATTGGACGGTTCCCTGCTCTCAGGCTTACAATCTAAAAAGACATGACACAAAGGGAGTGGTGGTGACAAGGACAAGGGTCTAACTCATTTTTTTCAGTCTCTGTCTGACATATTTATTTTTAAAAAAGGTTTGTCCTAGGAAACTTATCATATAAATATGAACAATGGACAAAAACCACAATTAAAATAGCAGCAAATGGAGAGCCACCCCAAAAGTTCATTTGTAGAAAAAAATATTTAGGGTCCACTCAGAGCCTGTAAGAAAGTGGGACAATTTCTCATTCTTGGGGACAACATTCCACAAGCATAAAGGCACTGCTGAAAAGGCTCTGTCCCAGATGATTGTCCAAGCCCAAGCCCAAGCAATATGACCCAGAGGATGTGCCCCCCCCCCAGAGGAGATAGTGGCAGAGGTAGCTGCTACAAACTTCAGTAAGGTAGAGCCCCATTTCAGCCTGTGGTGATGGACATCAAGGAGACAGCTTATCACTTGTAGCATGTCAACACGACAAGGAGCAGTAACAGAGGTTTTTAAAGAAGAAATGCTAATCAATTAAGCACCTGACATGTCAAGATCAGCTAGCTATAAATCCCCCTGGGAGTTTTCATTTTAGGAGTTATTCATCCTCACTTTTGTGCACTTCTGGTTCTTATATTTATGTAGATTATTGACCTCTGGACTACCTAAATGTTGATTTGCCCTTGGGAATCTGTTTATTATGAAGTCTAGTTATCATGTCTCCTGAGAGATATTGGAATGGCTGAGACATAGCTACTTCACTTCCCTTCAACCTTAGTGGACTCCCTTGAGGACCCCTGTATGACCTGGACTGCCTTTATTCACTTGTAACTATTTTTCCATACTACAATCTGATTCCCCTGATACTTCCTGTCTTTAAGCACATGACAATGACTGCCATTCTTACCAACTGCTGTGGTTCATGTAAGATAGCTTATGATGTAAGAGGCAGGACTTTGTATCAGATTCTTTAGAATGAGCAAGAAATCCCACAGACTCAGTGGGGCTGGTGGGTCACATTCTTAAGGACCTGCAACAACAACAACAAAAGTAATAATAATAATAATAATAATAATAATAATAATAATAGTATTAATTTATAACCTGCCTTCCCCTGTGTTGGATCAAGCTGGGTAACAGCATATAAAAAAGAAAACAATGGCGGGTTACAGACTGCCCATTTGGGGCGTCCTGCACCCGCCCCTTTCCCCGGTGTATCAGGGCCTCAGCTGCCAGAACGGCAGCCTTCGAGGCCCCAATCTGCCGCTTTTCAGGCTGTGGGGAAGCGGCAAAAGGCCGCTTCCCCGCAGCCTGGAAAGGGGTGTCCTGGGGGCTTCATGCGGGGAGGAGGAGAAAGGGGCCGCTTAGCCCCTTTCTCCTCTGCATCTCTGGTGCAGCCATGTAAAGGCTGCACCCAGCGACGCAAATGGCAAAAGGAGCTCTGTTTCAGAGCTCCTTCTGCGGCTGGGGAAAGGGTGCACTATGCACCCTGGCATGGCATGACGACGTCATGTCCGCACCGCCCCGTATAGAGGCAGTGCACTTGTGATGCCATAATGGCGGTGCCATCTACCTAGGGCACCGCCATTTTGTACAGACTGGGTCTGTATTAGGCTTAGGGGTGTCCAGAAGGGACACCCCTTTGTAACCCTAGTAAGGACCCAGTCTGTACTTTAAGGTCCATGTATAACGGACCAATAATATCAAAAATATTCGACTTGGTCCGAAGAGAAACAATTTAGGCACACTGAGAGTGAAATTAGGGGATCAGTTTGGGAAGGCCTGCTGGAAGAGATCTGTTTTTATTGCCTTCTTAAGGCCTCGAAAGATGTTAGTTGGCAGATCTCGTCTGGCAGATAGTTCCAGAATAGATATAACTATCTAAAGAACCTCCCCCAGCCCCAGAAGACTGCTAAGTCTACTTGACTGACTCATACAGAGAAGGCTGACCTAGCTTTGAGCATGAGTGAGGAAGCTTTGCCTGATGTTTTGTACTACATTTCAGTGTTCCTATGACTATGCTGAGGTAAGCATAGAAAATTTCAACCAAAATGATAAGGCTGGTTGTTTGAAAGATCTTTGTTTTTCATCAGGGAAGGTATAGGAAGCCAGGGCATTTAATCTGGGATACAGGTGAGGGTGACGTCTAAAAGGGCATGTGATAGATACTTACAAACTACAGGGATGTCAAAAAGATTGACTAGGCAGACATTGTTCTCTTAAAACATTTGAACTTGGGGCCATCCAATGAAATTGATTGGCAGCAGAAGGTTCAGCAGGAACAAAAGGAAGTACTTTGTCAGGTAATACATAATTAATTTAGGAAATTCATTGCCTAAGGATTTGGGGATGGCCACTGGCATAAATTTAACAGGACATGGTGAGCTGCAATCTCAACACACACCTATGATATGTCAGCACCAGCAAATAGATGGTCACTGCTCCATAAAATATTGCCCCATGGTGACTTTGCCCCATCAGTCAACACCTCCCTGCTCATCTGAAGCCATTCAAAAGAGAAAAAGGTTAAACTATGTTTTCATATGACTACCAGAGAAGAAAACCTTTTCCGTGTGGTTACAGGCTGATATAAAACTACAGAGTAACTATTTGCCAGCAGAAGTGGTTGCTTCGCACAGTCTAGTGTGGGTTTTTTGTTTCCTTTTTCTTAAACAACAACATTTTAGTGGCACTAGAAAGCACTGCTGATATTTGGGTTTTATCAGATGTGTCTGTATTGAAATAGTTAAAAGGTAGCAGTCAGCAAGAAAAGGATCATTTTTGTCTCAAACACAACCCAGAGGCCTTGTTCTCCCCTTGAACATCAGTGAGTTAGGCAAAAGAGATCTTTCAGATGTATGAAAGCATCTCTACAAGCCGAAGTGTGAGTTTTGCTTCCCTTTTTTCTTTTCTTGCATAAACTGCAGCTAATAAAAATGTAGCTTTATGATGTCATAACGTTTCTTTTTTAAGGAGATTCATAGAACTGGGCCTTCAAAAGTGAATTTAAATAGTTCCTGCAACATAGGTGTTTTTTAAAGAAGGAAGGTAAGGAAAAAGATAATTGATTACAGATAAATTGCCTGGAACTGATCTAGATCACCCCGTGGGAGAGTGCCATCCATGGGACTTTTCTGCTGGAGTAATGATAGTTGTGTGGGTTTTTTGTTTGTTTGTTTGTTTGTTTTGCCAATTCTCCCTGCACTCCCTTCTGTCTAATTCAAAAACTGCTCTAGAAATCTGGAGAAAACTTTGGAACAGAGTAGAAGGTACTAGGAGAAGTAGACATGACAAAAATACATCTCTACTCTTTTTCCAGTAGAACTCAGCCTTGTCCCACAAAGGCTGCATCCACAGTGCATAAATAATCCATTTTGACACCACCCTAACTCCCATGGTTCAATGCTATAAAATTCTGGGATTTGCGGTTTTCTGTAGCACCAGAGAAGGCTAAATATCTCACAAAAGTAGAAATCACAGAATTCCATAGCATTGAGCCATGGCAGTTAAAATGCAGGGGATTGGGCTGTATGGCCCTTGTGGTCTCTACGATTCTATGATTCTATGCAGCCTGGATGATTTCTGCAGTGTGGATGCAGCCAAACAGATGAGAAAGATTTATCACATGTTAGCAAAAGTAGTGATGTTAATGCTTATAAGCACACAGAGTTCCAGAAGAAGTCACTGTAATTGTACACTTTCATGAATGTGTGTATGAGTGTGTGTACATAGTGTGCATAAAAGAATGCCCCCTCCCCCCCCCCAAAAGGACAGAAGAAACCATCTACATGCAGCCTTACTGAAAATGCTTGCATTTGCACCACACCAAATGGACCTCAGAGGGTATTTTCTAAGGTGTAAGGCAGCAGTCCTATAATAACCTCAAGCCCAGTCTACCTAAAGGTATAGCTGTCCCCAAAGAAGATTTTTTCACCCGGTAAATGCAGTGGTCATACATTAAGGAACTATTCATAGCTTTACCTCTTTCCCCCTCTGTGCTTCTCTATCTTCTATAGAAATTCTATAGAAAAAAATATCTACAGTTTACAGCTCTTCAAAGCTCAGTTGCCATGCTAAGGAGAAGTAACACATCTGTTGTCCTAAAAGTGAATAATGGGAAATGTATTTCTCACAGTGCACCCACAATGTAGACATAAAGCAGTTTTGCACTGCTTTAGCTGCCATGGCTTTATCCTACAGAATCCTGGGATTTGTAGTTTAGTGTGGCACCAGCACTCTTGGGCAGAGAAGGCTAAAGACCTGGTAAAACTGCAAATTGCAAGATTCTGTATGCGCGACAGCACTTAGAGTGGTGTCAAACTGCATTATTTCTACAGTGTAGATGCTGAATCTGAAACTGGAAGATCATTGAATGAATACAGGAAAAGCTGTTTCCTTGAATGTTCTAGATGAACCATTTCAAATTATACTAAAATTTGATTTAGTCTGTGCCCCCCCCCTTGTAGTGCAAGTTAGATTCCACCCTCATAGACAGTTGTCAACTCTATTGAGATATATCAGCTTCCAATAAAAAAATAATACATACATACATGCTATGTTGTCTTCTATAACTAATGCCACAACTGTACCTCACTTTTGTGATGTCTGGAGTTTAGAGACAATTATATCAAGAGAGAGAGAGAGAGAGAGAGAGAGAGAGAAAATTATACCAAGTGTTCTGGTCTGGATGCTGAAAAATGCTTGGACCAATATTCTGAGACCTAGGCAATAAGCTTGAGGCTCTCATTCATGTGTATATATATGCGTTTGTGTGTGTGTGTGATTACCTAACGAAAAAGCAACACTTTTAAATGTTGTTTAAAAGCTTTCTCTATATAGCTTTCTCTATATCCCACTGCTGCGACCAAAGTTGTACTGCAAAATCACATCCCAGAAGTGAAAACACAGAGACAGCACCTTCTTGAAATATTCATCAAGCAGGCTGCCCAGTGCTCAATTAACATCACTTAATTAAATAATCCAAAAATGTGATCCTTTTTTGGTATGGTGTTTAACATTATGAATTCACAGAAAATAAGTGCCAGATTATAACAAGGAATTTTTTTGCAAGTAATCTGTGGTTTTAATTATTTTAATGAAATGAACTGGGTCAATCAGAAATTTCATTTCTCACTTTGCATGTCATTCACTTTGCACTGGAATGAAGTGCAGCATTTCCCTGAAAATTCATCTTTTTCACTGTTTTTCCCCCTTTTCAAACCAAGGACATTTCAATTAGCTGCCCTCATTCCATCAAACTAAATTTAGTCCAGGCATGTCAGTCTCTGACTTTTAAACTTTATTCTTTTCAGTCAATTCCAAACATCATTTAATAATACTTTTTTTAATTTTTAAGACAAAGAAGATAGTTCCTGCAGGAATTCTAGACTGAGGAATGAGACAGAACAATTTAATATTTATTTGATAGCATTATATTGCAGTGGTTTCTTCTTATAAATAACCAGCACTTAGAATTTTGAAACCAGAGTCAATGAGGATCCAATTTAATTATTTTTATATTTCTCTTTTTTATTATTATTCAGGGAGCATTTGTGATTTTGTCCATTATCCTACAAGTGAGCTTTTAGAAATGAATTGAATAAAGGGAAGAGGAGATTTTGACACTTCACTGTGTCAAAGAGGAATTCTGAGATTAGCTTCCCATGTGTCAAAAATTAGCAGGTGCATTGGCAAAAATACTTTTTAGGTGGCACAAACTTTAATTTCACATCAAATGATCCTTTCCATGTGCTGAATATTTTTTTTCTCCCATTTGATGCCTTTTAATGACAATTTTAAAAAATTGTCCATAAGATATAATCATATCAGCTCATGTCTGCTTTTCAGTCGGCAGAGTGAACTAATTAAATAGCCTGTCTGACACGGTATCTTAGTAAATAAATGGAATGAAATCCCTCTCCCCCCCCCCTTTCCAAATTATGTGAACTCACTCTCTCTCTCTCTCTCTCATTTCCACTGAAATCAGTTTGTTAAGCTGTGGAGGTTTCTGTTTCATTTGCCTGCCTTTCACTTTAAAGCTAGCCGCTGCCACTGCGAACACAATAATGAAAGAGGTCATGGAGCACCAGTTGTGCATGAAAGATGCGAAAATTTACTGCAAATGAGACAAGAGCAGTAAATTCATTTTTATTCAAATTACTGTCATCATACATTACCACTTCTCCTGTAAACATTGTGCTTCAGACAGTGTGACAGCATATTATTATTTGTGAGATTATACTATTATTAAGCTATTAACATGTCACCTCCTGCTTGAAACAATGACTCAGCTTGCTACTGCATAATAGGACAAGTTAGGGAGACAAGCGGAGGTGAGGGAAAGGTTAGTAGTAAGAAGGCAGACCAGGCAGGGAATGACAGCTGGCACTTAAAGGCTAACACATATTCAGAAGTGCTCATGTAACTGTGGTCGGCCATTACTCTTGAAGTCCTAGTGGTTGTTTGAGCTCTGTCCTTATTACACCACCCCATTCATTTTAGCTAACCAGCCCTATGTGTCCCCTTAATTGCATCAATTCTCTAAGCATTCATGATTTCATGAAAAAGAAAGAAATTATTTCTTCAAAGGCAGAGCAAATCAGGAAGCAAATACAGGATCAGTGAGACTGAGCAATTTAAAAAAAAATCAATCCGATATCATTGCTTCATTCACAACATATGGCTGCCTAATTGTGAGCACTGGTGTGCTTAATAAAGAGAAGTTAAGCTTTGACCATTGAGGTGCTAGAAATGAAAGATCAACAGGGCTTGTGTCATGCTATTATATGGCCGCTCCTACTTTTGACAGAAAAGCTGTAAGTTGTCCTATAGGTATTATCGCTAGATTCCCCAGGAGGTTGCTAATGATTAAAATTTTATGGTTTATAGGCTTCAAAGGCATTTACTGTAGCATTGCCATCCAAAGTTACTGTGGCATGCAGATCACAATGCATCATATGCTCTAATTTTGCCTTGTGTAAGTGCTTGTGACAATTCCCCCCACGACAGGCCTACTACTTAGTATTCTTTTTTAAAAAGTTCATTTGGTTCAAGGGAATATTTGACTCTCTTGTATAATCAGCTCCAGTCATTGTCAGTAGGGACGGAAGAGGCAGTTCCTCACACACTCTGGGACCCAGCAAATGTAGTGGCTTAAATCCCATTCTTAGTCCCAGTTTTAAAAAACCTATTGAATCAGTTTGTGAATAAGTCAACACTTAAGTAAATCCAATTGATTCAATGAGTCTACATTTGTTGAGACTAGAAGATGGAGCCACTGTGCTCTTTCTTGGTTTCTTTTTGACTACAACCTCCCAAAATACCTAGGAACCTATTGTACTTAATGTCCATCAGTTGGTGTTATTTTATTATTTTATTTACATCTCACCTTTCTCCCAGTAGCAGGGACCCAAAGCTGCACTCAACATATTTTAATAGGCAAATACAAACTAAAAAAGCAATGTGTTATAACAGAAAAATATACTAGAACACCTACTGTCCATCAGACTACCACTGAATTAAAAGCAATTTAGAATGGCAATGTGAAAAATAGGTTTTGAAGAAAATTATTCTAATACCCAAACAATATGAAACTCGGGCTTTCAAGGGAAAAGATGTATTTCTAGGCAAATTATCATCAACATGTCCAGAATGGATTCTACACAGATACAAAACTCTGATGGTACTATAAAGTTGTGTGAGGTAGCACTATAGAATATCTTCTTGCTTCCCCTCCAAAATGTAACTTTTTTTACTGTATATCACCTGATGGCTGTTTACTGACTGGTGGGAAGAGAGACAGAAAGAAACATCCTCTAGCTCAATGATTTCCAAACCCAGGCCTTCCAGGTGTTTGGGACTTTGGCCTGTTACAGACAGCCAAAATAAAGCTGCTTCGAGTCACAATGGAGGTATGGTGTTTCAATGATGCATACGTTCTAAGAGTCCAGAAGTCACACCAAAGCCACACTCCAGCCCTAAGGACTGGAGCATGGCTTTGGAGCGGCTTCTGGACTCTTAGGACGCATGCATCATTGAAACACCATACCTCCACTGTGACTCGAAGCAGCTTTATTTTGGCTGTTTGTAACAGGCCCAACTCTCTCAGAATCCCAGACCACTGGCCAAGATGGCCAAGGCTTCTGGAAGCTGAAGTCCAAAACACTTGGAAAACCAGAATTTGGGCATTACAACTCTAGCTGGACACACAGGAAATGATGCCAGTGATGTGCACCTAAGCTGCAGGAACAGAGCTGATGCTTCTCCATCAACCAATATATTGCTGGGGAGAAGGCACAGCAGTTCCAAATTTAGGATGGAAGTGTAACCACCCTAGTTAGGTAGCTACACAGTGATTCCTAGGCCAACCCAACCAGTCCCCACTTAGCTGAGATTATTGCTGTGATTGACAGGAATCTGTTTTCTTGTGAGTCAGGAAGCAGTAGACTGATGGTCCCAGCTTCTCCCACAAAGAATCTCTGCTGGGACAGGCAGAAGTAGGGTACCCTTGCACTGGAGATTGCTTATGTGAGGTGTGAGGGGTGGGTGGAAACAACAACCAGCTGCTTCCCAGTTAATAAGGGAACAAGCCCCCTCAAACAGAGCACCCGCTTCCTGGTAAGTGGGAACTGGGGGACCTGTCCCTTGAACTAGGGAATACATAGGGATCATGAATAAAAAACAGTCACAAATCTTAAGGTCTTTAACACATGAGGCTTCAAAAGTGGAATTAGAGCTCAGCATCATTTACTTTATCACACAATGCTGTTTCTGTCCAACAGCTGGTCTGAAATTCCTGGAGCGTTCCTTTTCATTGACAGCCAAAAACCATCAGAGCCTTCCAATTATGCTGCCTTTCCACTATTGAGTGTGTGTGACAATTTCCTCCAGAAGCAGTTTCAAAATGCAAGCAGTCACATGGTGTAGGTGGACACAATTATGTTCCTCTCCCTCCTCTCCATTACAGTGGGCTCTTCTTATCTGCAGGATTACCATCCGCGAATTTGAACTTCCGCAGATGGGAAGCCCCATTGTTTTTAATGGATGAATATGCATGCAGCTGTGCAGCCACAGAAAAGAATGGGACTTGAGGTCCTACATTTTTTGTTATCCATGGGGATGCCCAGAATGGATTCCCTGTGGATAAGAAGGGATGACTGTATTCTCAACAGGCTGATTTTCTTTCTTTTTTTCATGCCCATCCCCATGCCACCCTGGGACCCCTACTGGCATGCTGTTGCTGCACCATCACTCCTACTGAGAAGCCCCCTATCACCATGTCTGATTTGGAAACGGGTACCTGGCTGCACCCATGAGCACCCGTTTCCTCATCAGATGTGGCAATGGAGGACTTCTCAGTAGGAACAATGGCATGGCAAGGTAAGGAGCGTGTGTGGGGGCATTTAAACAGCCAGGGTTTGCTACAGAGTTTCCAGAAAACTCTGTGACAAACCAGGGATCAAAGTGACCTGGGGTAATGGCCGTTTACCCTGGGATCCGGCTGGATCTGACCTGATTGTGACCCTGGGGTTTTGACCTGCATTGTCTAAACAGGATAACCCAAAGTCAGGCAAAACACATGCCTTTGGGACCTTGTGGACAGCTCTTTAGTGGATTCTGGTTGGATTTGGGGGTGTGGGCAAGGGACAATATGTGCACAGTTCTGCCTGGCAAAATTTTATAGTACCACTTCCTGATTCACGATCTGTTAAAAACTAAAATTACAAGAGGCTAGCCTAACTAACATTTGAATAATAATTTTAAAAGAAACAATTACATAGATACTAGCTAAGCGTTTGAAGTAATATTTAGTTTGACCATTTCCACTGAGGCCTAGCTGCTGTTCATTTTTTACCACTTCTAACAGTTTGATTTACCTTGCTTTTTTTCTTTCCTTTTTTTTAAAAAAAAAACCTCTCTTTTATAAGGTTTAAACATGTTTATGTAAATAACTTCCTACCCCTTTTGCTTAGCAGGTGTCTTATGTGGGAGATCATTGTATACAATCAAGTAAATACTAAGGATTTCAATAGCTTTTTTTCAAAATTAGTTTGGAAAGTGCCTTGTGAGAGGTAGAACAAACACAGAGACGTCAGTGTGTTATTAATGCTACCTTTTTAAGTTTGCAAAGGGATGAAAAAGAAAAAGGCAGTCACACAAGGTTTGAATACCTCAAAGGCTCCCATTTTTTTTAAAGTGCAGGATACAATGAAAGCTACAATCCTTAACTACACTTCTTAGGCCTGGTTCTTAGAAGTGTCATTTGAGCAATATTCCAGGCTTGAAGAATACATCTTTGATGTCTTGAAAGCTTGGATAATATGTACTATTTTGTTATCTTTGTCCTTAAAGAGCTAAGTAGCTTCAAAATATGCAAATGTGAATAGCCAACAGGTCTCTCATTTAAATCTTTGCAAAATTATAAACACAATTCTGAAGATGTTGGAGGTACCTACATATGAAAGGAAAGTCTGCACACGCTGATTGGAAATTTCCCTTCTCTCTCTTGTTTCTTTATTTCTTTCATCTGTCTTTATTTAGTACAGAATAACAGACACCCATTACAGAAGGGTTACATTACTTCTGGGATCTGACCTGCTTGTAATCGACTCCCTCTGAAGACTAGAGATACTTCAAAATAGAGCCTAGTGATATATCTGTCCTTTCCTATGTTTCCATAGCTCATCCTGCTTCTGAAAGACATAGCTCCAGTTTCAGTGATACATCCCAGCTGTTGAAAACACTGTGGCTCCCTGCCATTCTCTAACAAATCAGTTTAATCTCCCCCATCTTTATTGTTCATTGCTCTTAATTATGCAGATGATGGGGAGGGGGGAGAACCATGTTGATTGGGAAAAGTTCAAAACATTACATAGCCACTGACCACCACTGGCTCTTGGTAATTGAAATACATGCAATGGCTGCTACTGGAATTCACACAGTTCTTCATTATGGATCATTTTATTGTTGAAAAACTTATTACATGATTGATACCAATTCAACCAAATGAATCTGAGGAAGTAGACTGAAGTCTACAAAAGCTCATGCTGCCAATTTCTTTCTTTCAGGTAGTCTCAAAGGTGCTACAAGATCTATGTACTGATTCTACAGACTAACAGGGCTATATCTTTGAATTCTACCAATTCAACTGATTAGGTGGGCCTTTTTTATATATACTTTTACCATATGATTTGACTTAAAATAATACATAAAGATGCAGGGAGTATTTGTACCACAGCGGTTTACCATCATATGTTGTTTCCATCTGAAGGTCCCATTCATATAATGCTGTGAATTTGTCAGGTTTCCAGCTGCATCTCTTCTGAGATTTCCTGCAAGAAATAAATAAAATATGTACCTAGAACCACATGGCAAATGGTGCTGCAAGGGAAGGGATGCATTTGATGGTCTCCATGGGTGCTAAAACTCTGTGTGTGCATGGGGCAGAACCAGTTTAATGCCAGCTGCCCTTCTTTTGCATATTTACCCACTCTCCAGCTTCCAGTGCAGTGTAAACTTTGCTGGTCACTTTGACACCAGGTAGGGATTTTCTCCGGGGGGTGGGGTGACCCCATACTGTATCTTGTAGATTTTGATCATTGGCTGTGGGTGGTGTCTGTAAATAGACTTTCAGTAGGCAGACAGTGGGGGGAGAATATAAGAGTTTAAATGTACCTCTTGGCAATAGCAAAGGAATAGCAAAATGAGGACTCGGCAAATGCAAATGGGAAACCACTCAGAGTCGGAGGCTTTCCCAGCAGATAATGATCACCAATTAGCAGACACTAATCCTCTTACATTAGCCTCCCAGCCTGAGGCCTGCCATCAGCACAGAACAATACACATGCAAATCACTCCTGCATTCCCAGGCTCACACAGTATATATATAAATTAAAAGGGTTAAATAAAGTGGCCCATATTTAACCCAACCTTCTGTGTCTGGTCTCATTATTCCATGGTTGGTCATCAAATGAATGGGAGGCCCAATCCAATAAGTCTGGTTGGAGAAAATGGAGTGTGTCCTGTTTCGAGCATATCTATAAACATCCTTACTTATGTATGTTTCTGTAGCCTAAAGGATTGACTCCCCTAAGGATTGTGAAATCAAAGGCTTTCATAGCTGGCAACCATAGTTTCTTGTGGGTTTTTCAGGCTATGTAGCCATGTTCTACAAGAATTTATTCGTAATGTTTCACCTGTATCTGTGGCTGGCATCTTTAGAGAATGGTGGCATGAAGGTGTGCAGGGAAAATACTGGTTGAGAGGAACTGATTTACATGTTAATTTGTGTGTTGGTCTGTTGGTGCATAGCAAGGCCTCAGGGTGAGAGGATATGTGAGGAGAATTTGTGTCTATTTAATTAGTGATCCATTGTCTGCTGGGGAAACCCCTGGCCCTGGATGATGTTCATTTGCATATGCTGAGTATTGATTTTGGTGTTTTTCAGGACGAGTAGTCAAACTTTGGTCCTTTACATACGGGCACCCAAGTACGTACTCTGTATGTACTAGGGTTGCTTGGGGGCGTCTCTTTTAGACACCCCCAACCCTGATGATGATGGTGCCCTGTCCACATGGGCGCCGCCATTACGACGTCACAGCTGTGCCTCCTCCAAACGGAGCAGCGTGGACGTGACATCCTGGCGCTGCAGAAGGGCGCCTGTGGTGCCCTTTCTGTGGTGCCGGAAGCAGCTCCATTTTGGAGCTCCTTCTTGGTTTTGTGTCGCTGGCGCAGCCTTTACACAGCTCACCAGCGACACAAATGAGAAAGGGGCCGAGTGGCCCCTTTCTCCCTTTCCCCGCCACTGTTGGGGTGTCTTTGGGGCTTGAAGCCCCAAGGACACCCCTTTCCAGGCCGCGGGGAAGAGCCATTTTGCCCCTTCCCCACAGCCTGGAAAAGCAGTGGATCGGGACCTCAGGGCTGCCGCTGTGGCAGCTGAGGCCCCGATCCGTCGGGGAAAGGAGCAGGTACAGGCTGCCCCAAAGGGGCGGTCTGTAAACAGCCTTTGTTTACTTTCAGGGTTTCTTCTTTCCTGTTGAACTTATCCAGGTGTCTGTGGATTTCAGTGGCTTGCCTGTGCATTTTGACCTGATAGCTGTTGGCATGGTCCAGAATTTCAGTGTTTTCAAATAGCGTTTTATGCCCAGGATGGTTTATAATGTGTTCTTCTACTGCTGATTCTTCTGGCTGGCCCAGTCTGCAGTGTCTCTTGTGTGTCTTGATTCATGTTTGAACACTGTTTGGTGGTCCCTATGCGGACTTGTCCACAGCTGCACAGTAAACTCCTGCGACCATGAAATGGTCTTTCCTGTCCCTTGCTGAGCACAGCATTCGCTGAATTTTCTTGGTCAGTCTGTAGATTATTTTGAGGTAGTTTCCTCATCAGTTTCTCTATTCTGTCTGTGACTCCTTTGATGTATGGTAAAAAAAAATACCTTCCCTTTGGGTGGTTGCTTTTCTTCACTCCTGTTGTTTTTTCAGGATCTGGCAGCTCTTCTGATGTCTAAACTGCAGTAACCATCAGCTTGTAGAGTCCTAAGGCCTGTTACAGACTGCCAAAATAAAGCTGCTTCGGGTCTCTTTGGAGGTATGCTATTTAAATGATGCATGGGTCCTAAGAGTCTGGAGGTTGCACCAAAGCCACACTCCATTCTTAAGCACTGGAGTGCAGCTTTGGTGCAGCTTCCGGATTCTTAGGATGCATGCATCATTTAAATAGCATACCTCCAAAGAGACCCGAAGCAGCTTTATTTTGGCAGTCTGTAACAGGCCTAAGTAACTTTACAAGGAGCTGTCCTTGAAGATGATATGGAACCTGCAGATTTCTTGTACTTGTTATTGCTATTTCTGAGGTTACAGAATACTACAGCTTTCCTTCTTGTGAATATGTACAGAGCTGGAAGAACATTTCAAATAAATGTTGTGGCAACTGCATAGCTGCCAGTATTTTTCCAGCCTCAAATTTTTTAAGTGCTGTTGCTTTAAAAAAAACACACCATCATGAGCTGGAGAACACAACTTAGATAATAATGTTCTTACCTGCTTGCCTAGCTATGATTTTCTGAGCAGATGCTGTTTACTTTCATTACATAAAGTAAAATCAGCATGAACTAGAATGACCTTTACTACAATTGCTTGGGTGATTGGGAATGACCTCCATCTGGAAGCCAAGATTAGCTCCTCCTTTACAGTTTTCTGAAAGGAGTGCAAGACACACATACTATTTCAGATGGCTTTTCAAATCTGACTTAAGGCTGCTGCTGTAAATTACTGCATTTGGCTACTGAAATCTCCAAATTCATTGTATTGTTCTGTTCTAAAACTATAATTTTATTATCTTGATCTGACTGCCTATTGTTTTATTTATACTCTCATGTTTAATTTTATTTCATATGAACTTCCCTGAACCCAGGAAATGCAATGTGTTTTGTAAATATAGAATGTTTTTAGATAGACATGGATGGATAAGACAGACAGAACAATTCCAAAAACAGGATCCCTCTTTCTTGCTTCTATAAACTAGTTGAGGAATTATAGTATAGACCAGGGGTAGGCAACCTGCGGCCCGTGGGCCGGATGCTGCCCGGCAAGGCCTTGGGACCAGCCCCAGCCCGGTCCTGTCGCCGATTGCCGCCGGGGCCTTTGGGGGGCAATTGTCTATAGAAGCCTCAGAAACATGCATTTATACTAACATTTTTTAAAAAATCAGCAAATTTTTTCGTGTGTCCTCCATTTTTTTAAAAAGTGTCTTCCATTTGAAAATGTTGTCCTACATTTGTCCTGGTTTATTTATATATTTATTTTTTTAAAAAAAATTATTTAATTATTTATTTTTTGGCCCCCCCAGTTGTCTGAGGGACAGCAACCCGGCCCCCGGCTCAAAAAGGTTGCCTACCCGGCTCAAAAAGGTTGCCTACCCCTGGTATAGACAGTAAATAAAAGAAAGGAGTGACAGCTGGTGGATTCTGTATCAATGAGACAGTAAATCCACAGTAGGCTTTCACTTATACTTTAAAGTATCTACTCAAGTTGGTGACCCTGATCCTCTAAATAGGGTCAGTGCCTTGGATAGGTCCTTTAAAGTACAAGTTAAATCCCAGAAATCCCAGAGTGAATTCACTGCCCCATTCATGCAGAAAACATTAGCCACCATTGAATGAATGAATGAATCAGGAATACAATAAAAAGTGAAATGTGCAATAAACAGTAGAAAAGAAAGCATACATGTGAATACATTTTCAGCTATACAGCTTTGATAAAACTAACAGCTTGATCCTTCACTTTTTTACTAATTAGTGGACATCATTGTCTGTATAATTGCAACCTTAAGCGTTAAAACAAATTCAGCATTGTTACTACATGTAGCAGCAGCACCCAGCAGTGAGAGTTCTGCAGCATTTCCAACAATAGCACCCCTAATACTCCAGCCTTGGTCTCATTGCCAGGGCTGAAGTAAAATCTCAACCACCAGTCCAACTACATGGAATGGAATGGAGAAGCACAATCTTATACTTGTTTCAAGCAGTAGGAGCATGTCTTGGTTTGGCCCCAATGTCTTTGTTTCTCAAAAATGGTCACTGCTGAACTGGGCAACCATGACCTTTTTGGCTTCCCTGCTTCCCTCAGGCTTTATATCTTTCTCTGTGATATAAGAAAGTATTCCTTGTGTGTTGCAACCAGAGCTTATCTCTTTTTAAATCTCTTTTTTGGGCTACAGTTTCCAGAATCCTCCAGCCAGTATGACTACTAGTGGGGTGATTCTGAGAGTTAAATAATTCCACACACACACCCCCCCCAAGCTTTGATTGTATCTGAGTAGTTGTTCCTTCAAGTAATCTACAGCACCAAATGGAGAGTTCTAAGAAAAGTTATTTGAGTCCAAAAGGTCAGAAATAAATGTGGATTTGGTACTGCTTTGGTCCTCTTTGCACTTTGGGCCACATATAAGCATCACTGGGATCAACAAGCAGTTGGCTGGCTTCAAACTGTTCCAGTGAATTCAACTGTTGCAAAATCCAGAGCCTGGTCATGGCCCTATGTTGAAAGACAAGGATGTTATATAACCACAGATTAGTTCATTTTGAACTGATGACGCATAATCATAATTGCATAAATTCAGAACTTGTGTGAAAAATTAATTTTTGCAGTCCAACTCCCATAACCTCCAGCCAGTATGGCCATGGTCCAGAAAAGTAACTTTTCCAGCTTCTGCCAAAACTAAAGAATCAGATAGGAAAACCAGGCTGAAGTGCAGGGCTTCTGTTGTAAAAATTAAAAAAAAAAAAAAGATTTTGGTATGTTACTAGCTACCTGGAGCACTGTTGTTGTTTTTAATGAAAATTGGGATGAAAATGAAGAAAATAATTCTGAATCAATATATTAAAATCCAAACTGTTGCCCTTCTACCAACATCACAAACAGCACTAATCTTTTATATTGAAAATCTCACTTGAATTATCATCAGACACAGCATGTTCATTTACAGAGCAACAGAGGTAAAGACCCATTCTGCACAAATATGTGAATTGTCATGTGGAATATAGTTAGAAATTTTAATGAGACTATTACAAACATAGTAAGTGGTTTGAGGATTGCAACACATAAGCTTCAAAACCCAGCAACGCGCATGTATGCTTACTTAGCTTTATAATCTACAAGTCTGCTCTTCAAACAGCTCAGTCCCATTGACTTCACTGGAATTAAGCTATTTTAAAAACAAGTGGAAGCAATTATTGGATTACATCACAACATACTTGCCAAAATTACACAGGATGTCTATGGCATAGGCTGAATTCAAGTTCTACTCAAATTCACACCAAGAAGGTACTTTATTTTTACTCCAAGTCTAAGGAGAGAATTTAAATGCAATGGTGCAAACAGTGATTCTTACCCTATGATAAAAGCAGTACTATATTACTGGCATGTGGGAATCTTTACTCTTGGCCGGAAATCTTTTACTATTAAGAAACAGCCATGTGTCACTGCATGCACCTAGCCTGAAGGGTCCCCATAGGATGCTATTTAAGGTCTCGTGATAATAATACTAATTATAGGACCAGAAATTGTACCATGGTAAAGTGAAAACCAGTAGCAAGACTCCTGCTATCAACAGTCATTGCAGATCTAAAGGCAACATGACAAGAACTGTACTTAGCACATGATAAGGTGGCATCCTAATAGTGGTAGGCATGCACAGGCATCACTTTCACATAATAGTGACTAGCAATACCATAGAATCAGATGACATGAAGAACATGTTATTAGATCTAGACTGTGGAGACATGATTTCCACTGTTTAGTAAACATTTCCAGGCACTAACATGTTTTTGGGAGGGCCCAGGAGCCAGGGAGTACATCATCAGCCATTGCTCATGATTATCAAGATGTTTCAAGCTAAAGTTTTTATAACTTTCCACATTGCAGAGAAGAGCACCAAATCAGTGAACTTTGCTGCACCTGGGTTTCCCCCATCAATGAAAAGGGATGTGTTGGGGTCAGAGCAGCTGTCGGTTGGAGAAGATGGTGTGCAACATGTATTACCAAAGCCGCTTTTTTACTTGGTGCAACTGTGGTTTAAAAACCATGTGTAGTAATCTCCTGCAACTGAACACTCAATCTGAACCAGGGCTGGGAATCATGTGACCTTTTAAATGTTGTTGGACTGCAATTCCCAGCACCCTTAGGTACCTGAGTCAGTGGTGAAAAAAATGCTGGAAGTTACAGTTCAATGAAATCTCAAGGGTCACGATTGAAAAAAATTCAACTACAAATAAAAGGTTTACCTGCTAGGGGACAGATCCTGGTTGAGAAAAGGATTTCCTAACACTCAGAAAATCCCATCAGGGAGAGTAATGAAGTAGCAAGACTTCTTTCTTCTTTCTTTCTTTCTTTCTTTCTTCTTCTTTTCTTCTTTTCTTCTTTTTTTTGCAGGTTTTTTCGTGGTGTTTATACATCTTGAATTGTACCAGTGAATTATTCTGCACAGAAATATCCATGGGTTTTCTATGCAAAACTTGCATTTCATTTTGCATACACATACACACAAACATGGAATTTGCACAGAAAAGTCATGTGTATTATCATGCAGAACAATTCTCTGTGTCATTTCAGGATGTGCAAAATATACAGGCAAAAAAAAAAAATAAAAATAAAAATAAAAAATCCTGCAAGCAAAAGGAAACCTAGAGAAATTATTCATCCTTTCATCTTTCTTAGATGAAGATTCACACCATTATGTTCCACTGTGTGGTCACTTTACTCTCTCAAATTTCATTGTCCTTTACAAGGAATTCACTTTTTAAAGTAAACCTGGTGTAGACTTCTCTGCATTTGGGAACACAGTAACATAGGACACATCCAGACTTACTGAAAAGACCCATGTTTTGTTCCTGCTCTTTCTGATTTTATACTGGGTTAAAATAAACTGACCTTGCAAGCTGGTATAAAAAGTTTCTGATCATTTCTGGGAAACTGTCAGAAAATATTCTGGAATAATAAAAATGTGTATGGATCTCCAAAACAAAATAGGAAAGAACAGGAACAAAATCTGGGACTTTCTGGTCTTTTTAATCAACCTGGATGCACCCACAGACATATACAAAACAATGGATCTTATCTTTAAATATTTGGAAGCAGGCTTTTACAGGCACTTTCCCCAGTTACTAATAAGGCATTTGGATAAGTAGTTGAAAACAGAAATATCCCCCCTTTTTGGCTTCCTTTCTTCGCCAACAATATGCCAAGCCTGCTTTTCAGAATTTGGGGTACTATTCAAAGATGTTGAATTGGAGTCACCAAACTCTCTTCATTCTGTTATGAATGCTGACTCTCATGTGTTCACTGCTGATTAGACTACATTATTTCTATGATCCTATTGGGCTTCACACAAGGCAGAGAGGCACTTGCCCTTATTTGAAACTAGCAGACACCAGGAGAATTTGCTGATTGCTAATGAGAAAGTGAAGGTTTTGTTGATATCATCTGGGACATTCTTGCTGTGGTCTGCTATTAAGATCTGGAGCTCTACATAACACACCATATTAAACAGGCAGTGATTTTATTATGAGATCAGTATAACTTTTCATGTCTGTTGTATTCCAAAAGCGTATGCTGAGACACCTTTTTTTCCCCAGAATATGAAACATAATATCTTGGTTCAAGCTGCATTATTTAAAAAGGGGCAATGTGGTTCATAATGTTACATTTATTGCATACTCTTTAAGCCACTTGACCCGTATAAATATTACTATAGAGTTGCCCTCAGTTATTAAATTCTTATTGCTTATAAAAGGGGCAGCAGGAAGTATATAATCTATAGAGTGAGGTGTGTTTTGATCTGAGTGGTTTGGAGAGAGGGGAGGGAGGGAAGCTGGAAACAAATGGGTTTCAATTCTTTCCATATTCTCCAAGCGAGTATTTTTTCTGGCTTTAACTAACCAGCAGGCTATTTATTCAATTATATCTCTTGGCATTCCAAATGCCAATTTGGCTCTGGAGGGATGGAAATGGTGGGGAGGAGGTGAAACCCATGTCTTCAGAGAAATGGGTTACAAGAACTTTCACCTTGCCCTTGGATGTGGCTGAGAGGGTGAGAGTGGAAGTTTAGGATTTGTCCTGGTTCAACGACAGTCCTTGCAAGCACAGGAAACTTCCCTGCTGAATTTGGCATCTGCTTCCCTAGCCACATCCACAGTGATGCCTGTGCTCATTTATTTCCACTCCTTCCTAGGAAAATACAAGCCCAGCCTCGAGATGGATCTATGTATTAAAGACAGAGAGTTCCAATTCCCCCCTCCACTTGTGCATTTGCTGGAAATGCACGGAGCAGCTGACCATGTCCGTGACTTTGTCACACTCCTCTAAACCCCAGGGTTATCTTTCCAAGAGGGGATACAGTTATTCAAGCTGGCCCTCTTTCCACCTGGTTAGGCGAGCTGAAAATAAACCAAACTCGGTGTTTCTGGCAGCGTTCCTTTGCAGAAGAATGTATTCTAATACATTCCTTTTCTTTGGGTTTCAAAGAATCTCCTCGAAGAGCACAATGCACATTCTCGGTTTCTCTCTCTGTCCCCCACCACCTCTTTCTGACTCTCTCAGATATATATCTGGCAGAGACAACAACATATTAACATAGGTAATTTCACTTCAGAGTTGCTGGGGGCAGAACCTCCAGACCTAGAGGTTACTGCTGTCAAAGCGGGACCTTTTTCCTCCTGTCACTCCTTTCAGAGATGAAGGGAAAGATTTCCCTTAGCCTACAGCATTTAGCGTGGAAACGCTCCACCACAACATTTTGAAACTATAGAAATCATGAAACCAGCCTGTGACCTTCCATTTCAGTGACAGTACAGGAATCCCTGGAGCAGCGGAGGCATCCTCTGATATTTGGAAAAGTGTCATGTTTTCTTTACAGAGAAAACTGTCATATTGTTGTTGGCATAAAATACAACACTTCCTGGAGTTGTGATTTCCTTGTTTGCTACAAAATGTCACCTGGGCAACTGACATGTTTTTGTTTGGGGGAGGAGGCGTTTGCTTAAAGCAATGCAACGAGTTATGATATTCAAATAAAGTGGCTCTTGCTACACCAAGCCATATTGGAAAAGAAAAGCAATTACAAGATAACTGAATTTCTTCCAAAGATGTTTATGGAGGTTTGTAAAAGAGGCAGCTCCCTTCTGGAATTTCATTGATATCAGTTAAATATAGCCCTGGTATCAGGTCCAGATTACTGATGTTCTGTTCAACAATTCTGCAGGAGATACATACAGATACTAATACAAGCCTATGAGTAATTACTGAGGACTGTCTTCAAAATAAGCAAATATACAACAACTCATCCTTTAACTTTACAGAGATGTTAAACTTGTTTCAGTTTAAGGCAATAAATGCAACTGGGCACCCTTCACCTCTACCCCTATAAGCCACCCTCTCTTTCCATTAAGGACTTTTCTGTGCTCATTCCTGTTTTCTTAAACTTCTAAGCATACATAATAAATATTCAGAAATATTTTATACTAAGATTCAGCCTTGTAAAATATATCTGTGGCATCCAGGGTTAAAAAAATAATATATATATATATATATATCTCATATGCGCACGCGCACACACACACACACAGAGAGAGAGAGAGAATCATACAACGGCCAGGAGAAAACAGTCAGAAAGAAAGAGAAGAAAGAAAGAAAGAGGGAAGGACAAGGAAAAAAATATATAATAAAAACACAGGCATAGAAATTTTCCTCTCACACAAACATTTCAAACACAGTGACACCAGGAGAAAATTTAAAACGTATTTCTGGAATGTGTAGTTTGGTTATGGCAGCAGAGTCACTGCCCTAGTTTTATAGTCATTTGATACAAGATTCTGAGTCAAGTAAGGGACAGCAAATATGGCTGCTTTCATTTTCTACTTGCATTGTCCTACACTATGAAGATGACATTGTGTGGACTGAGTAGTCCCAGCACTCAAATGAAGATGCCCTTCTTTTTCCTTCTGTGGTGTGGAGGAGAATTCATATAGCCACAGCTGTGCCCCAGGAACTTCACTTCACACTGTACATGACACAGTGGCATCCTACTCCATTCTAAGGGCTAAATCAGAAGACAAAGCATCAAGAGCTGGCACCAGGACATGGGTCGGAACCATGTGATCCTCTATATATTGTCAGTCTGCAAGTCCTGTCCAGTATAGTCAATGGTGAGAAATAATGGGAGTTCCAATCCAACATCTGGAGGGTTGCATGATTCCCACCCACCCCTGAATTAGAAGTGGCAGCATGGATGTGTTCTTTTCCCATGAGATATGTATAAATAGAGAAGTTTGAGATAACTACAAGAATTCAATTAAAGTTTTTATGGCACAAGTTAGTTTATAGAATCATAGGGTTGGAATAGACCTCAAGGGCCATCCAATCCAACCCTCTGCCATGCAGGAATACACAATCAAAGCGTCCCTGACAGATGGCCATCCAGCCTTTGTTTAAAGACCACCAAAGAAGGAGATTCCACCACCCTCTGAGGGAGTGTTCTCCACTATCAAACAGCTCTTACTGTCAGGAAGTTCTTGCTAATATTTAGATGGAATTTCTTTTCCTGTAGTTTGTGTCTATTGCTCCATGTCCTAGTCTGTGGAATTGCAGAAAACAAGCTTGCTCCATCCTCAGTATGGCATCCCTTCAAATATTCTAGTGTAGGCTTGCATACCCTCCAAAGGACCAGATTTGGCAGGGACGTTTCCTGTTAATTCTCTGTAATTCCACTTTTTCACTTGCCTTTAAAATGTTAATTTATCTCTCCTCCTTCCACGTTCCTTCTTTGTCAGCAGCTTACTTTCTGCATTTTGCTAAATTCAATCCATTTTACTACAGACTTGAGTTTAAAGTGCAAAAGTGGTCTGCAACTCAGTTAACTCACTGGAGAGAGAGGACATAAGGGGCTGTAATCTTGCCCTTCCCAGTAATTTCAGGCAAAAGCAAACTGATGCAGCCTCTCCTAGCTTTTCTGTTCTTCTTCATTAATACCATGCCATCTTGATCACACTCTGATGTTGCTTTAGTCACCCATGTCCTAGTTTCATCTGTGAAATGTTGGAGAGTATGGGGTTGCAGGGTGTAGAAAAATGTGTTTGTTGATCTGCAATTTAGGAATCAGTTCACTGGTTGTTATTGTTGGGTATCAAATCAGTGAAGAGTGGAATAAGTATCCAGCTTTATGGGATTGGTCCGTGTAAAATTAAATTACTTGGTCATGGTAGGCATATAAACTTCTAGAACCAAAAACAAAAACAACAGCGTAGAAAATGTAAGTTTAGGTGTAAATGGATTTATCTTTGTGAACCTGTTGAGGCAAACACTGGTATTATACAAATTACTATGCATAATGTAAGAATCACAGCATTGGGGGGAAAACTTATTTTGAAAAGTAATATACTATCAAACTGTAAGAATAGATGTGGAAATATTCAAAATTATAGAAAACAAGTCAGCTTGAATTTTTGCTAGAATTAATTCTGGGTATTTTCATTTATAGAATGCATACATTGTAAATAGAGAAATGGTAAAGCTCTTTAAATATGAATAACAAGCCAGTTGCGAGAGTGGATGCTCAAAATTAAGCATGTGTGTACTGCAGAATTTGCAAGATTAGCTTTTTGAGAAAAGAAACAGCTGCAACAGCTAACTTAGATTTTACAAGCAAATTCATCATACCGACCCAATGAAGAAATTTCCTTGTCACTCTTTCCCCTTGTAGGTCTTTCCCCCAGATTTTGGCTGCAGTTGCACTCTCTTTGAATGCAGATTTACAGTATACAAGTAAAAAAAAAACTGCACAGAAAATTATACCAAATTCTGCTGCTGTTAGTGATAACATACATTACACTAACAAGCAAGATACCTTTATTAATAACAATACCTATCCCTTGTAGCAAAAGCCTGGTTTTGGAATGGACTTCATTTCAGAAACGAAGGACTTCAGAACTGTTGACCTTTCCCTTGTATAGATTAGTTTTTTATATACATTAGTGGTTTATGGTCTCCCCTGAAAATTTCATATTTCATCATATCCCACCATCCCGATTCAGCTCAAATATATATTGAGTTAGAAAGGAGGGAGTCTTTGTTTTCTGAACAGGAACAGTAGGAGCTACAAGTGCAGGAAGAATGCGAGGTTTTATGTATAGCTAAAGGTTAGCTTTTGACACTTAGTATGTCCTTGTATCAAGACATGTTTACATGCGACAAGGTTTCATTCAGGGGTTTTTTCTTTCGTTCGTTCAAATGCTACCAGTTGCATTGCCAAAGCAGTATTTTTATTTAATTCAGGATTTTATATTCTGGTTTCAATAACTCTTGGAACATAAGTCAAATAATTGTCAAAGAATTTTAATGTAGAAACAATTTACTCCATGGCTGTAGATTCTAAAGGGCAGAGACAATATGGCTCATGGTTATTTATTTGCAGTCTTTTAGTAATATTTGTTATAATGAGTCATCCAACACCACTTATTAGAAACATACAAGAACCACTTTGGTGAAGTTTAAAGAGTTGTTGTTTTTCTTTCTCTCTTTCAGGGGAGGAGTCAACTCTTCCATTTATCCTGATTTCCATCTATCTGGATATAGGAAAACCTATTCAGGCTTTCTCAACCTGAAAATGTGTTTTACTATATCTGTGTTTGCAAATGCTGAGATTTCATTAGAAGACACTTGAAAGACTTTGCAGAAAAAGGGGGGAAAGGACCAAAAGATCATTTGCACAATGCAAGATCAAATATCTATAGAAATGTTTCTGCACTATAATGGACAAAACCGGGATGGGGGAGTCACAAAAAAATATTTTTTAAATGTTTTAACATCAGCAAGAGCTGGGTTTATGAACTGTCTATAGATTTAAAAGAAATTAAGTTCTTAAAGGAAATTTACAAGGGGAAAAAGGCTTGTATGCTTTGTTATGTTTCTTTCAAATTTTTATTTTTAAAATGCAATTACTAGCTTTCTACTAGTGGGACTTTAATTTCTTCTTTTATAGTAATATATAGTTCTGAAATTCCAAAGGTTTCTGGTGCTTTTCAGCTGTCACCTCAATTCAAAATCACGGAGTTCAGCAATATAAAATATAATAAATTTAACTTCACCCAAGTAGGGGTTTTGAAAACAGCTTTTTTTCAACCCTGTAGTCTATGTGTGAAAATATGTGAACACACACACACACACACGCACACACATACACCCTTTCCACAGCGGCTGCAAACATGAATGGTAAAAATGTTCTGATGTTTACAATATTCTGAGACACTTCTAATTTTTTTTAAGGGGAAGAAAGGGACATGTCAGCCTCGTGCTCTTGTAAAAATAACACAATACAAGGTGTTCCATCCTCACCTGAATTCCCTATCTATAAACTCAGATGTTATGCCTTTAGTATTGAATTTGAACAAGAAAATCCCCATTTAGCCAACATGAATATGCAAACATTGTGTGCGTAATGTAACCTTTAGCCCAAATTACAGCTGACCTGCTATTTAGTGCTTGCAGGGCTATTCCTCCCCCCCCCCCCCGCCGCCTTCTTTTTACACCAAAGTAAACTTTCCTCCAACAGTTCACATTTAATCAATTTTTGTTTTGCAGCCTTTTGTAGATTGAGTCTTTTGTTAAGAAAGGACGTCTTGTTTCCAAAAAACACACTGGAGGCAATCACTGGCATCAGAGTGCCACCAAAAGGCAGGAAGAGAAATTAGCAAGTACATTCTGACCTTTACAAAGACAGCTAAGGTTATGCACATAACATTTGCTTGTTTACTTTGCAAAATCAACAACGAGTTGTAAACTCAATGCTTGGTAAGCATCTTCATGCAAACTGAAAAGGAAACATTTGCAAGAACAACAAAATTGCCAAGTATTGGTATTATTTGGGGAGGGGAAAAAACACTATTCTCCCACATACAGGCTGTTATGTGCTTTGCTCTATATCTATCATGATGCAACTTTAATAACGTTAGCCAAGACTGCTCAGAAAATCACAGCTGTAGCTAGAGGCAAAGCCCCCCTCCCCAAATGAGGTGCTTCTCCAAAGCCTCACCTAGTGAGCTGAGTATTGGCTTATGCGTGAGAATAAGCAAACGAATCGATCGCGGCAGTAGGTTGATGGGTACTGGTCGTTTTGATGGATATGACTGTAAAAAAAAAGTCCAGATTGGTTCACAGTGGACCTCATACCATGTCAGCTAAAACCAAAGAGACACAAAAGTGACAGCTGTGGAGAGTACACTGCAGGCAGTCAATGGTTCCTGTGATTTATTGTTCCATCTGCCTTGCCGCTGTGAGGACAAGTTCCCCCTGATTTGGTTAAAATGAAAAGGACCTCAGAGAGCACAACGTGTTTTTTGAAAATGTGCAGAAACTATTTTTTTTTTATTCCTTGATTTATGTCCCTTTCCTCCGCCATAATGTTTGCACCAATTGTTACCCAATAATGATGACCGGGGGAGTGAGAGTGGGCTGCAAAGCTTCCTGAGCAGAAAGTTCCTTCCTACACACCCAAAACAAGTGAACGAGAGACAATAAAACTTAATTTAAAAAACAAAACAATACAAAACTCCAAACTTAAATACCTTACACTCATTTAACGTAAGAGGAGAAACAAACATGATTCATATATTTTTTTAAAAAAATCTTTCTTCAACTAGAAATTTTTTGGAAAAGTGAAATGCCTTTCCATGTGCAGATTTTTTTTTTAAAGAAACTGTGTGTAGTGTGTCATTGCACTTGAAACCTTAAAACACTCATAACCAATTGCATGTCTCATGCAGGTGAAACTTGTGTTTCATATTATCACAAACCTTGCCCACTCAGACTCCGCAGTTACCTCCTTGGCAGTTTCCTTTTCTGAGAGGTGGTATCATCCTACAACTTGGACTACAAGGAGACCTTTCTCGTGCTTAGAGACAAACTTCTGGCTCTTTCTGACTTGAAAAGGGACATTTCCTTCATGAGGCTGATACAGCTTATTGCCCCATTAAAGAGAGGCACGGCATGACGCTTCTGTCACCATAACATGAAAGCCTAATCAACACTTAAAGGTGTAACACAACACAAATATGCTGACTCCTTAGGGAAACTAAAGTAGCAGTCGGAGAAACATTTGGACTTCCCCCCACCCCCCCCCCCCCCGTGAGAATTGAAGTATGCCATTGCAGAGAAATATGGTTAATGTTTTAATACATTTATGGGACATAAATAATAAATGAAGCATTATCCAGTGCTCTCTCAGAATAAAGTTTTAACAAATCTGAGCAAATTGAATGAATCTCGTGGAGTGATGTATTGATAATTTGCTGTATGGATCACATGTTAAGGAGAAAAATGGGTTTAAAGGCCTCGGAGACCTTTCAAATTCCTGCATATGTTATAATTCACTACTTAAAATGGCATGAACCAGTAATCCACTGTAAGTTAAGTAAAGGCTCTTACTCTCTAAATCTCATAAATGTTTAATGCAGATCAGCAAAATTTCCGCAAATTTCCCATGAAAAGGCCTGTTGGTTTCGATGGTGCATGGAAAGTTCTGCTTTCTTTTGCCTTCATGCAAGGTCCCTGAAGTCCTGACCCCTGTGGCAAGAACTTCCTGGCTGAAGGTTTCGCTGGGCCTCACAGGTCCAACCTTGGTGTCAAAAGCTTGCCTGTCTCCTGTCTCAGGATGTTGGTTTTACCTCTCAAGTGTTTCCTGAATTTGCTAAAATTCTTTTCTGGTTGGTTGTCCATAGTGTTTAAATGCTCAAAAAATATTTATCTTTTTGAGAAAGGGAGAGGAGGGAGAAAGGGCAAAACGAGAGAGAAAGAGTGGGGGGAGGAAATTGTAGTGGCTACTGTTGAGCAGGGGATGGCCCCAGGAGACCAGTTCTACTTTTGGAACATGTTATTGTCAGGCAGAGGTCAACATCTTTTACCTCTTTTTTCCATTATTCAAAATAAGTATTGATGTTATGTTTTAGCTATTTAAAAGCCAGCTGCCTTGCTCATTTCAGAGATTTTTTTTCCCTGGTACTATTGTATGTGGTAATAGCTGGCCTGTGTATCGTCTTTCACAAAATCTACCCTTTCAGGGTCTCAGTCTTCAAATGATATCAATCAAAATTTATGCAATTCAAAATCCATATGTATAGAGTCCCAGTTCACCTCATTTAATGATAATAGTAAACCACATGTTGTGTACATGTCTAAAACACTTTTCTGGCTCTTGACTGTATTAACCCTAGGGGCACTATGTTTTCATACGACTTGCCCAACTGAGCAGCATAATATATTGATTAATACTTGGCAACAACCAAATTCTTGAATAATAAAACTGTGAACAGGACAAATATAACAAATACAAATAAAACAAGGGGAGTGTCAATATTATTTGGATGCGTATGTTAATATAAACTGCTCTGTGTAGAAGAGCTGGGATCAACAACATTTTTTAAACAGTAAAAAACCAGGAGGCAGGTAATATTAGTTATTTTACTTACTAACAGAACAACATTAAACAACAGGGTTACCTTATGAGAAGTATAGTTGTGGTTCTCCCCCAAATCTGAATCAGCCACAATTTTGCAAGCTGACTTTTGAAAAAGTTAGCTACTGAGACCTGGTGACTGGAAATGAGTGAGTGTCTGTCCATGTGAAGAAAATCATTCACATCAATGCACAAACAGTAAAAATCAAAATCAAACATGGTAAGAGCCCCCAATCTGAACAATAGCATTTGCATCTGATAGAATACTGTGCTTCCTCTTGGTGTAACAATCACAAGTAAGGTTTGCTTTTGTGGACAAATCGTTATGACATTTGGCAAAGGAAGAGCTGAAACACTGGCTCAATTTGCTTTGGCAAGCCTAAAAAATATTGATCCCATTATGCAGATTCCTTCCAGAAAGAGAACAATGAATGGTAAGCTTTGAAGAAGAAAAAGAAAACAGGTTACATTTAGGAATAGTGTGATGTCATCAGGAAGATGGGAGTGAGTGAGAAAGATTTATTTAGAATGCTGTTTTTCGTTTGGAAGATAGTTTCTTTAGACAGGGTATCTGCAGCAATTTTAAACTAATCTGTAGTCACAGGAAATAGCTTAGCCAGCCCTATAAATGGAATTTTTTAAAAAGAGAAAGAAAAAAATGTGTTCTTTTTTGAGTGTAACAGGACATTTAGATCCTTATATCCAAACCTTTCTTTTCTTTTTCTTTTTCTTTTCCCTTTTCCTTTTCCTTTTCCTTTTTTTGATGCAAAAGCAGATGCTGAAAAATTAAGCCATATAATGTATCAAATAGCTGGAACTGGTTCTTTAAAAACCACAAGGTAGATCAGTAAGGACTGAATCCTTGTCTTCCTTTAATGCCATTCGCATGAGTCACACAGCAAAGCAGGAAAGCTGTTGACAAATTAATACTTTAAGAAAATAAACTATGGTCACGTTGAACACAGGGCAACTTTATCCTGATTAATTTGTGTTGGAGCGGCTCCAACCCTCATTGACAAAGCCCCGCAGTTTGTACAAATGTAATTTCCTAATATTTACACGAGGAAAGCCTCGGCAGTTAAGCTTTGCCTCCAGTGTGAGTTTTGTGGTTGGGGGAAAAAAAAGACAATAAAAATACAGAGAGCTAATTGTAAGCACATTTGGAAGAGGAAAAAAAGATTTTCAACTCTCCTCCCCTCCACAGCCCTATAAAAATGTGTTATTATGTTGTGCTCAAAAGGAGCACAGTGCCAGCTTCCACCTGGCAAAGTTTTAAGTAACACAACATCTCATGCTTACTAACAACTGTACTGCTGCAGTCGAACACAGCACACAAAACAACCATTTATGGTGTGTAACAATATATCTGAGCAGCATTCTTCTTTCAAAAACTGGCATAAATTCAGAGCAACCTGTCCTGCTTACATTATGCCTTTCTGTTGGAATATTAGCCATTTGTACAAATGTATAAATTAAAAATCTGAGTAGAAGAAAAATTGCAATTGTAGACCATTGCTTTATTTTAAGATAGATATATATATATCTATCTTAAAATAAAGCAATGGTCTACAATTGCTTTATATATCCTTTAGTTTTAATGAGATTTCTTGCCTTACCCCCTCCCCCCTAGTTTACACAATTTTCCAGATGCAAAATGAGCTTTTGGCTGTAAAATATTTTATCACATTGTCTTACACTGTAAAGATTAGATGTTTTTGTGCTCTCTCAACTGCACTGCAATTATTTTTTAGTGTTTGCAAATCATAATATAATTTAAAAACCATATTTTATACCTCATCTAAAATAGTTTTATAGTACTAAGCTTGGGGGGGGGACCCAACAACAGCTCAACAACAACATCTATTTAACTCTTCTTTTAAGTGGTTGTAATATGCTTTGGAGTACTCCTGGGTTGTTGTTTTTTTTAAAGACATAACTAAAAAGGCTTAGCTGTTCTTGAAAACAAATCTCTCAAGAAGCATCTTTGTAAAAAAAAAGAAATCCTTAGAATTTAATTCCCTTGACTAAAGAGCCCAGAGAGCCAGAATGTAAAAATAGTAGCCTTGTCATTTCACATTCATTAAGTGAAACTCAGAAATTAATAATGTAAAATATGCTTTTTAATTAGTCTTACATTCTGCCCAATGTACTTAAATGGGATCAGCAGTTCCCCAATGATTTTTTTCTTAATAAAGTATTAGCCTGTGATGCACAGAGGTTGACAGGTATGATAAACTGGAAAGTACTTTTCAAGGCATATGAATGATACCAAAATAGTATTCTCCCATTTAAATGTAATTAACATCGGGGGGCAATATTACATGAAGAGAAGCCGGCAAGAATTTTATTTCAGGGTTGAGATCTATTTTCTCTCTCTTTTTTTCCTCGTCTCGTCCCTTTTCATTTCTTGTTTTATGAGTAGTTTGATGATTACAGACATGATTTTTGTAATTTAATTACCTTTGTTGAAAGCTAAGCTTTTGCTAATAGCTGGGCAAGAGGATCATAAAGCAGTGTGTATCTGTGTGGTTGTGCACACATCTGTGTTTATTTCTATGTGCATTTTGGTATGTCTCTGTGTATGTGTGTGTGTGTGTGTGTGTGTGTGTGTGTGTGGTCATCTATAAATGATCCCCTGTTGTTGTTGTTTTTTTAAAAAGCTTCTCTCATGTCCATTTCAAACAGGAAGCTTCTGCTGTATTATTTTTTGAAAAGAAATAATAAAAGTTTTTTTGGGGAAAATGCACCTGTAAAGCATAGATTCTGGTACAACCATAGATTAAAAGAGAGAGAGAGAGAGAGAGAGAGAGAATATATATCAAGAGTGAATCAAAGAAAGCTAAAGCAAAACAAAAAACAAACAAACCACAACTCTCCAAGGATGAATTACAACCATCTTCTAAAATTTCTCCCCAAATGACATTGTAGCTTTGAATTGCTATGAAGATAATAAAACTGATAATTGTTTGTTTGTTGAATATCATCCCCTTACTGTCCAAATGCCAATTGTGTTTATTTAAAATTGTCTCCTGTCTCTAAGTTACCTGTATTCCCAAATGAAACACTTTAAAAGAGTAAACATGGGAAGGGATGCTAGTTCCAAAGATTGGCCAAAATAATATTAATAACAATCTGACACACATACACACAGCAACTTTAAAAAAATTGTTTTGGTTCCATAGTGCACAGTCCATTATTATTACTGCAAGACGTTGTAAGGCTGATCAGCCTTTAGGTTGCAAGGACTTTCCTAAATTCCCAGGGAATCATCTCTATAAGGTATGGATATAATTCCTATAGCTTTTTCTGTGTGTCCTGTATTAGTACAAAAGGCAAGGTTTGGGTCCATTCTAGTTGCACGTCTGCCTTTTGTTTTTTTCATGCATACATCCTCATTTTTCTGTAATGTGTGCCACATTTCTAAACATGCAGTGACACTGCTATGTGTTTTCACACTGTTCATCTGTTAACTTCTGTTGATAACCTCACCGGGTAGCATGTTTGGTAGCATAAAGTGTTTGTGACACTAATGTACTATGCTGCTTGCTAAATGTTTCCTTCAATGTATGTCTTTTGAGCAGCATTCATGCTGATTAAACTTGGGACGTGTGACAATAATCTCTGTGTACAGTTGGAGGGAAACATACGCCTTTTTCCAGAAAGTTACTTGATTTCTTAAACGTGCTAAATAAATCTGAGTATGAACTACAGAATACCTTGACCAAATTTTCCTAATTTCCCCCTTCTGTGTGCAATTTTTAACAGCCAAATAATGAAAATAGCCAGTGTAAAATTGCCCCCTTAATCCCACCCTTCACTTTCTTTATTAGTGCAAATACTGTTACCTAGTATACCTGCAAGAGGTAACAAGCAAACAAGCAAAACCTAAAGGTACCATAGAACATCATTTGAAATGAAAAGCACTGTACTCATTTTTTGTTTTGTTTTTTTAATTATTATTATTATAAAGGAGCCAGTAAAATTAGAATCCAAATAGGAATACTGAAATAATAAAGCCTAGATCTTCCAAGCATTCACTATGGAAAAACGACCATTCAGTTACTTCTCAGCTAGCATCTGCCTGAGGGAGTTTGTTTGTAGAACAACAAGTGTCTAGTTGGCAAAACCTAGCTCTGGAATCCATAGACTGCCCTCTTTCTGCAAGCCTTTCCTGTTTTTTGTAATTCCTAATGGCTTTTGCAATTGAAACCACTGTGTGTGATTGTATCTGATTCTTCTTTTTGCTTATAGTAGAAAATGCACATTTTTGAGACCTATCTACCAAATTTAAGACCTTTTGTAATATTTTCCAATCACAAACAATATTGCATTGTCCCCCAGAGGGCCAATTTATATATCTGCCTATTTATTTATGTGTTCATGAATCAAGAAGGCCATATAATTGATGCGTAGAAATATAATCTGCGCCATTTGTAAGGTTCAACTGAACTTATACTGCACTTGGGGATTCCCAGAAGTGCTATGTTACTTACACAAAAGCACCTGCAATTTACTGTTATGGCTGAAATATTCATAGATAGGTCTTATGTAAAGATCTTGGCTTAAAATATGGATGTAATTCTGCACCTTTAAAAACAACTTTCTAGCTGTTCAGATATACCTCTAAAAGTTAGTAACATGTGACTTTGATTCAGAAATTATCTCCCATAATCTATTGGAAAACTTATTTTTCTTTCAGAGAATTAGTATGCTAATTGACTGTGTTTATAGTCTAACTTCTACTCTTCTGCATTCATACAATCTGTCAAATTTGGGAAGAGTATTGATGTGCACTATTGCTCTCAGGATTCCTCAGTCAGCACAACCACTGGCCCACTGCCTAGGTTCTGGGAGCTGTAGTTCCAAAAGAGTGGTTTTTCCACAATCTGCAAATTGTTTACATTTTATAATATTAAAATAGATGATGGTGCCATTAAATGAATCTATATGAACTTTTCATTTCATTACAAATCATATCAGCCTTCACTGCACCTAAATATTACCTGCCTAATCTGATTTATTCATTATTTTCATTATGCAGACTTTTTGCAGTCTGTCTTCCAAATTGCATGGTAACTTGGATCAACACAATAAAATGGTACAAACAAACTTCTGTTACGATTGCAAAGGTTGGTGTCAGCTATGGAAGGGTATACTGCGGATGCTGAATACTGAAATATTTGAAGATCTGCTCACCTTTCTGCTCCGTTCTATAGATTCTACTGGTGAAATAATCCTGTTAGATTTTTGTTTGCCCAGAATTCCAAAATCTCAACATTCCCAATGCTGCTGCACATTAAGAAGGTTCTCTGTTTCAAATAGATGCTTTCAAGTACTTGAATGATCCATTCTCTGTGTGCCCAACTTTTTGCCACCGTCAAAGGCAATCTGTAGTAAGGAAACTTTTCTGCTTCCTTGTGCTGTTTTAAATAATGAAAAATCAGGGTTGCTAAATATGTCCAGAGACCTGATAAATCCAAAAGGACCCCTTAGTGGCAGATGTTTACCTCCAAATATGGATCTACACTGCAGAAATAGCCTGTTTTCACACCACTTTAACTCCTATGGCTCAATGCTATGGAATTCTGAGAATGGCAGTTTTTTGTGGAACCAAAGCAGAGCTACCATTCCCAGAATTCCATAGCACTGAGCCATGGTGGTTAAAGTGGTGTCAAAGCAGATTATTTCTACAGTGGAGATGCAGTCTAAGTCATGGATGTTGACAGGGATGTAGACTGGAGCTACAACTCTCCCCACTACATTTCTTCAATGTGGTAGTAACCTACCAGATTTTGGAATGGGGATGTTGTTCCTGACAAATTTGCTAAAGAAAAATCTAACATAAAGATTTTAATGCATATATAGATAGATATAGATATTTACACAACAAAACACCTATTTTGATATCTTAACCAGGAGGTATTTACTTGGAAATATCTTGCTATGGAGAATGGAATATCTTTCCAACCAAACACATTTAGGATTGTTAATTTAGGGTTGGCTTCTAGATAAAGAGCAATATTTATGAAATGTTTACATTATCAGAACCTAGAGAAGTGGACATCTGGGACTTTCCCTTATTTTAAGCAGAGGAAGACTTGCATATATAATTCTGCCCAAGACAGTTTGATGTAATGCATTAGTTATTTTGTGTGCCTCCAAAGGAAACTAAAGATATTCTTAAACTGGATGGTTATCATTTGTAAAAAATATCAGTGCTGAAGGACTGTTAGACACACAAACACACACACATAAAATGAAGGAGACAGAACCCTTCATATTGAGGATGTGCTTATTGTTTTGGAAGGATCAGCAACATTTCCCCTGTACTACCCCCTTAATGGACAATCCAAGAAATGGCATTTGTACTGGTGCCAGAGGGATTGCTTATTTGCCAATTGGCTGAAGTTAACATGCTGCAGTGGCCAGAGACAAAGAAAGAAAGGAACACAGAACAAATTCATAGGACACCGAGTAGTGATGAGGGAAAGAATGTGGCTCCATTCTAAACACGTTGGCCATGTTAATGCCGGCCAATCAATCATCCTTAAGTGCTATTCATCATTCAATCAAAAGAAGACAGAACATGTATATTATTTAGACAAGTCTGAAATCATTTTAGGTTACAGGAGGTCGGAAGAGCCACCTTTTAAATCACTATGAAGAGATAGGAAAATGTTCAGGAACTGTAACAGTCCTTCATCTGTGAACCAGGCTAATAGGCATGCAGTAGATGCTCATGCAGCACATTTGCTCACGGCTAAAATAAATAAAACGGTGCCATTGTAGAGCAGCTCCTACATAAATAATAAGTGTATGAATAAGCCAATATGGTTGTAGGATACTTTGGTTAATATAGTTATCTAAACTGACTGGGAATTTATACTCTCTCAGTGACACTGGAGAGGAGTTGCAGCTTTCATTGGACCACAGCATCTTCTCTTTATCTTTGTCTTTCTCTAAACAGAAGACGCCTAAGCCTTGTAGTTTCCTTAAAGAAGACACAGAAATGATAAAGGTAGAGTGGGTTGATTACATGGGATACACCTAATAGTTTCCATAATATCGGCAAATGGAACAGAGGAACTGGCCTGAAACTGTTGCTTATAGTTCTATCCAGAGCCCTGAGGAGTCCTGTATATTTTCTGAGCTCCTAGAAGGAAGGGCAGGAATACAAATGTGGCAGACAAAGCAATCTGGTTCCATTTCATCACTGCGGTACTCTAGAGTCTAACCTATATTAGTAACCAAGTGTCTTCATTTACAGAGAGCAGTCTCTCATTAAAAGATTATTTGAGTCCCTTATTTAAATGCACTCTCTTTACAGTGAACAAGTATGGCCCTCCAGACTTTCTTTTTTTTAACAATTGCAACTCCTATCAGCCCTAGCCAACATAGCCAGTGGTGAGGAATGCTGGGAGATGCAGTCTGACAATATATTGAGAGACACACTTTCCCCACACCATCTAACTTAAGTCCAAATTCAGTTTAGAGAAAGAGTGACATGGCCCTCAGGAGAAACAGAAGTACTTGGATGGGAGACCATCTTTCACACTGTAATGAGATAGACTGTATCTCTATTATAGTAATTACTTTGAAATTTGCATCTCTCTATATAGTGTATGTGCATTACACATAAACTGTATCCTCTATTGTCTTTTCTAATTGTTGTTATGGTATTTAATGGGTCACCTTATGCACATCATAAATTCAGAATATCATTCCTCATTCTCTGGTACACTGGGATCTACACTGATTTACACTGGGAATTGGAAACGTGGGTTGCATCCATGTTAGTTTTACTGGATCTCTCAGAGGCATTTGATATGACTAAACATGGCATCTTACTGAGACATTTGGCCAAATTGAATCCATTGTGGTTCAAATCCCAAGTAGCTGAACATTCCTAGCAGGTGGTATTGGAAGCTATTTTTCAGGCCATTTGCCAGTCGCCTGTGGACTTCTTAGTGGATTTGTTTTTATGCATGATCTTTTAAGTGTCTATTCTACATAAAGCTGCTAGTGGCAATTATCTAGAGTCTGCAGGTTGAGTTTCAGAACTGTGATGTTGATACCTAAGGAGGCCATTACCAAAGAGACATAAAAGTGCTGAAATATGGCTTGGATGCTGTGGACAGGATGCAGGCTGACATACCAAAGCTCACACTTCTTTTTATGTCAGATTTGTATTTGTATTCCTACCCTTACTTTCAGATAGGAATAAGGCAATGTTGGTTAGTATACAACTTAATTGGGGTGTGTAGTTTATTTTGAACAGATCAAGCTCACATCATGGTGGTATGTCCAGATAGCTGGTGTAGCAAAGTCGTCTATATCCAGCTTCAATCATTTTCTCAGTTGCACCCTTTGCAATGCCAGCTTTGCAATGTGAGTTCTACAATCACAATTACAAAGAAAATGCAAAAGGCAGAACTTCTCTCTAAACACTACTTGGGTTGCTGAGTGCCTTTCCACTTAGAAGCAAAACCAGGGGATTCAAAAATAAAACAGTTGCTTTTACATTCTTGTGGCACTCCCTAGGTATGCATAAATATATTACATAGTAAATTAAAATAAAAATACATGTTAAAATAAGGATCTTCAAGGTAAGTCCTATAAAACTAAGGAGTTATCAGTGGAGAGAGAGAAATGAAAATGAGGGCCTGGTTTCAGTATTTTCCTAGAGAGGGTCTGGGATAAAACAGACTTGATCCATATGGAGAATGACCAACGGTAAGAAACAGGGAGTGCATCTATGTTGCTTTAATGTACTTCTTGGTGGCATTTGATATAACAGATGATGATATCCTGCTGAGGCATTTGGCCAAAATGAAATCTTTGTTTTGCAGTGACTCCAGATGAAAGAAAGGGAATGGGAACTGTAAGACATAAGGGAATTGGTCTGCTTGAGCCCCTGGACAGCATAGAGCAGGGGCTCTTAACTCTTACTCTTCTTGATGTTCTGCATTTCAGGCCCCAGAAGTATAACTAGCATTGCTAGTATCCAGGATTCTGGAAGTTCACAACTGAAATCTCTAGAGTTTCAAAGGCTGAGAATCACATGCATAGATTATCCTAGACAGAATGACCTCAGTTGTGGAGTTCTGCATAATGAGTTGTAACTTCCCTTTGCTACCTTGTGTGGAGATGTTTCAGGAGTAAAAAGGTCTTCCCACCATACACATAAGTCTGTCGTAATGACAGGTGTATTGTTAAATTATAATAAGGTGTCAGTTTCCAGCATTGTTGTAAACGAATGAGTTTCAGCCACACAAGCAATATGTTAGCCCACTTCTGCACCAAAATAAAACTTTGCCCCACCACCACCATTTGAATCCACACAATTTGTGCATTATGCTTGGTTTGGGCAGTGATACAGGTTTTATGTGATTCTTAAAGTACAATGCTACATCACAGACTCAAAAAATCATACAATTAAAAGTGGAATCAAGCTTTATCCATTATCTCCTTCAGTTCAAGCAAACTGTGAGCTCTTTTGTCTGGTTTCTTATAGGTAACAGTGGCTGTTGACTTCCTAGTCTAAGGGCTTTATCTGTAGAACTGGAATTTGTTTTGTGTTGAAATAATGGCGGGTTACAGACTGCCTCTTTGAGGTGGGCTGCACCCGCCCCTTTCCCCGCCGGATCGGGGCCTGAGCTGCCAGAACAGCAGCCGCTGAGGCCCCGATCCACCACTTTTCAGGCTGCGGGGAAGCAGCAAAACGCCGCTTCCCTGCAGCCTGAAAAGGGGTGTCCTTGGGGCTTCAAGCCCCAAGGACACCCCGCGGCGGCGGGGAGGGGGAGAAAGGGGCCGCTTGGCCACTTTCTCCCTTGCTACGCTGGGCGCAGCTGTCTGAAGGCTGCACCCAGCGAAGAAAAGCGGTGCCGCGGACCAGGAAGGAGCTCTGAAACGGAGCTCCTTCCTGGTCCGCGGAAAGGGCGCCCTAGGCACCCTGCCACGGATTGAGGATGTCACGTCCGCGCCGCCCCGTCTAGAGGCGGCACGGCTGTGACGTCCTCACAGCGGCGGCCGTATGGAAGGGCCGCCGCAGTTTAGTGCGTGACGAGCACGCACTAGGGTTAGGGCGGTGCGGAAGCACCGCCCTTTTGTAACCCTAGTGCGTGCTCGTCACGCACTAAAGTGCTGGTCTGTCACCGGCCAATATCTACTCGAAATAATGACCTGTCACAGAGTTCATATTAGAAGGAAAACTGAGGCCTGAACCAACTTTTGGGATCATCTTTTGCTTCTGGGGTGCTTTAGAATGGCAAGTTTGCTTAGCTGCATCTCCAGAATTGCTTATTGCTGTCTCAACAATTGGCCTTATAGCAAATTGTATCCAAGATTTTGCCTGTTGTCCCATCTGAAGTAGGAATATATGTCATTTACAAAATCTTAAACCAAATATTTCCAAAAATGGACAGCAGATGGGGCTACAAAAATCATCAAGTAAGAAGTAATGGGAAACAGCCTATTTCCATTTGAAAAAGCAATTCATTTAAAAAATAAATAGGATTCTTCTTTTCTGTTTTAAGACATCAATGAATCTGTTCATAATGGGCTTTTGTAAACTGATTATCCTTGATAATCTCATTAGTTGAAATTATCTTGCTTTTCTAACATGGTAGATTTTTAAATACCTTTTATTTCAGATCCCTCTGGGCATGTTGCAGTGCAATTTACTATTAAGCAACATAATTATCTATCTCAAACCTAAGTGCTTAGGAGTTAAAAGAATCAAGAGACAGCCTTGAAAATGTGGAGAAAATGACCCACAGCCTAGTTCCCAAAATAGGGAGAGAAGACACCTATTTTTGGCAGGTTTTAAAAAGATAATAATGAAGACTTGGGTGGTGACAATGGTGATGTAGAATCTATGTTGTACATAAATTGGACAAACAGATCCTAATAACATTATTTTGCCTTCATGGCTATACAAGAGGCAAGTACTGAAGCTATATAATTCTGGCAGGTGTATTTCCTGAGAAGTCAGTCCCACTTTGTGTAATGGAACTTGCTTTGTGTTATGTTTGCAGAAGCATGTAACTCTTTTCTACACTGCTGTTGTCTTGTCTTGCTCACTATAAATCCCCAGGAAAATCCCAGATGGTTTCCTTCCAGTGCTCTTTAGGATCACATGCTTTCTCTTTCTTCTTGCTTGGAGTGTTAGGATGAATAATTGCAGAAATTTCCTCACTATTGTAGTAGAAAATGAATATTTCTTTGTTATATTTTCCCCATACTTGAGCATCTTAAAGTGTTATGCAGCAATTATTTTGTTGAGAAAAATACTTCCTTATACCGAAAAAATGTTTTCTGCAAATAAAACTGGTTTTGTGCATAGGAAACAGTGTTTTCCATGCAGGAAACAAATTTTCTGAGCAGAGAACAGGTTTTATGTGCAAAAAATTATGGTTTTTCTTCACAAAAATTTCCTGAACAACACTTTGGGGCATTGAATAGCAAAGGAAAACAGTGCACAATTCAATTCACATTGGGTTGTTATTCTTCCTGATGGGTTTTCCCATCTGCTAGGAAACCTTTTTTCATTCAACCTGGGAACAGATATTTAAAAATGTTTTTTACACCTCTCCTCTTGAGCAGGCACACGATCTTTGCTGAATGTGAGCTGTGCTGAATCAATTTTTCACAGTGTGGGGTGATAAGTTTGCAGTTTAGGAGTACTTCTGGACTCGTCTCTGCAGTTGACATCTCAAGTAGATGCGACGGTCAGAAGTGCTTCAGTTGATACGCCAACTGCGACCCTACCTGGGCCAAAGGGACCTTGAAACTGTGGTACACGCTCTGGTAACCTCTCGTCTAGATTTCTGTAATATGCTCTACATGGAGCTACCCTTGTACCAAGCCCAGAAGCTTCAGCTAGTACAAAACATGGCAGCCAGATTGTTCACTGGTGCATCCAGGTTTGACCATATAACACCTATTCTGAAAGATCTCCACTGGCTGCCTATTCGCTTCCGAGCACAATACAAGGTGTTGGTTATTACCTATAAAGCCCTATATGGCTTGGGCCCGAGTTACTTGAGGGACCACATCTCCCCATATAATCCGCCCTGCACACTCAGGACATCCGGGAAGAACTTGTTGGAAATTCCATCTTCCAAACATGTTTCTACATCCTGGATGGCCTATTCAGTGGCGGCCCCACAAATTTGGAATGGTCTCCCCGAGGAGCTCCATCTTGTGACCTCCCTGGTAACATTTAAAAAGAGGCTCAAAACCTTCCTCTTCTGTCAAGCCTTCCCCCCTGTAAAATGAAGCTGTGTATTCCCGTTCCCATCGATTCTCTGCCTTACCCTGTTGAATGATTGTGTTCAGATTTTGTATAATTTGTATTAGTGGATTTTATCTATTTTTATGAGATGTTTTTAATGGTTTTTATATGGTCTGTAAACAGCTTTGATCTATGGAAAAGTGGTATACAAATAAAATTTATTATTATTATTATTATTATTACTCTGTTTCCACATTCTCCTTTTTTTTTTTTTTTTCATCTGCAGCTTTGTTCTGTTCCGGTTTCATGAGGATTTTTAAAAAGAGGAATTCTGTAAGTATTGTGCAAATTTTTAAGATGGACACATGAATGGACTCATGCTACCATTGCGTAGGCATCAGAATGCAGAGACATAGGCCTTGTCTATATGAGCCACAAGACATGTCTCTCCCCCTCCCCCTTTCTGGTGTTGTCCTGTTCAGACAACACACATCCCAAACCCTGGTTTTGTTGTGAGCAGGATAACATCTGGCACGTTCCATACCAGAACCAGGTTATAACGCCCTTAAATTGGTGTAAATAAATATATACCTGGGAAGATCTAGAGCTCTTTGTTGCTGTGCTGTAGAGGCTGTCTGCATGGGCATCCCGCTAATCCACCCAACTCATGCATGCATTTGAGGAAGTAGACCAAGTCTATGAAAGCTTATGGTTCAACATTGTTCACTTAATTTCAAAGGTGCTGCAAGATTCTCTTGAACACTTGGTAGGTATGTATGTGTACCAATTTTGGAATGTATGCAATATTTTTTCCTTATTTTTAAAGTGAACTCATGTAGAAGTCATGTACCTAGATTTCTTTTCTCTTCACAATATAAAATACAGACCCAGAAATGTGTGGACTCTGGTTGGAAATTCTATGTCTATCTATTCTACACAATTACAGTGCTTTGATACCCATTTTAACCACTGTTACTCCATTGTACAGAAGAACCTGAAAGTAGTTTGTTGAAGTCTAATTTTCTAGTTTCTAATGCACCTTTCCCAAACTGTGGTATGAGAGTTACCTAGCATAGAATTCTAAGTAGCTCACAAACTTACAAATCCCAAGATTCCATGGAAATGAGCCATGCCAGTTAAGACTATATCAATATGCTATAATTGTGTGGTATGGATGCACTCCACTCAGACTGGTACGTTTTTTTAAAAAAATGAACAGAGTAAAATTTTTATACACCCATTTTATGAACAAGTGCAGTCCCCTGCTAGCTGCATTTAGTCACTCAAAAGAGAAACTAGGTGCCATAGATGTGAACAGAAATCACAGGCAGTTCTAGGTACTTGGTAGATCATAAAATTACATCCAAGGAATGGCAAGGATACAGCTCGAAGGTGGAGAAAAGAATTAGCACACACAGCTGCCATGTCTGGGTAATCCAAGCTGCAAGTGGGCAATGGATTCCCAACTGGCCAGTTATGGACAACCTTTTGGGTGTACTAATAAAGCATACAGCCAAGGAGCAGGTTTCTAACGTTAGATGACTAGAAGATGAGCTGCCAAGTGAGAACTGATTTTATGCTTCTGACGGAGGCTTGTGCAATTAAGAAGTAGAAGTTGTTTTTTGAAAAAGAGAAGGGAGGGAGAGGGGAGAGAAAAGCTTAAATCTGCATTTTATGTATGTAAGTTTGCAACCGTAATGGGATTATGATGTCAGCAAAGGGAGAGAAGTTTGCAGCTGCACTGGGTTATCGAGGTAGCAAGCAGCTGTTAAAATAGAGAACTAATGGTGATTAATTCTTATTATGTGTTTGAAGATCTCACAATGAGTTCAGGACCCAAACCCTCCCAATGGAGATGAAATTAAGGAAGAAGAATCTTCTTTTTTTTAAAACAGGAGAAATTGAGAGTATGTGTTTTCTTTAAAGAAAAAAGTATATATACCCTCTCCTGCCTCCTCTTCAACCACTTTATTAATATTTAAATACTCCAGAAATTGGTGCTTAAATTATAATATCCAGTGCAATTATTACACACACTCTCTCTCGCTCTCTCTCGCTCTCTCGCTCTCTCGCTCTCTCTCTCTCTCTCACACACACACACACACACACACACATGTAAACTAGGCTAGGTAGGGGTTTTTATATATAATTTCAATTAAATAGTATTCAGTCTGGGAAATTACCTGAGTCCCATAACACCTGTACACACACACAAACACACACACACACTGAATCAACCAGGAAACATGCATTTAAAGTGTTTACCACATACGTTGTGAGGAGTAGATGTTTGCACACATTGATTGAGCAGAAGCTCCTGCAAAGATCCATCATCGATTCCCAGTTACTTAGCTTCACTGACAGCACTGTTTGCATGCTGTGCAGCGGAGAGATGAACTAATCACTCTGTTGAACCAGGCTGGCAGAGAGTAGGAAATATTATTCAAATGTCTCAAAGAATCAGAAACCGTATTTTGATTCTCCAGTCATCCTCTCATGGTATACCTCTTCCCTGTTTCTACCTGCTCACTCCACTTTAAGCCTGAAGTTTTCTGTGACAAGCTTAATTGGGAAGTGAATGAAGATGTTTTAACTATGACAAAAAGTCATTTATTGTATGAGTAAGGTGATGTTGTCCACCACAGAGATGTTTCAATAGTCCCAAAGAATACAGCTAAACTTTTAAACTTTGTGGTGAAGATCTTATACTGGAGTTCCACAGGACAAGTCTCAGTGTAACACGTTATACATCAATTGTTCTACAGAAACCTTGTGCTGAATGGCAAAATTGTTGCAACTGAATGAACACCTGAATGAACAACCAAATATGCATCTGAATGCACAATAACATTGCATGGAGACATCTGCAGTGTAGAACTGAATGCAGATATTCCACCTTGGACAGAAATCTACAACAGCTTCCATGAGGGAACTTATGGATGTTAAGACACCAGCCTTTACCTCTAAATCAGGGGTGGGGGAAGTGTGGTCTACTGGCTACATGCAGCCCCTGAACTCCTAAAGCCAGGACCCCAAAGCCCCCCAACCAAGGAAAACCAAATGTGTGCAATTTGTGAGCAATTATCACCTGATAACAGTGTAATAGCTCCCCACATTGACGTCACCCTCCCCCCCCCCAAAAAAAAAACACCAGCACACATGCAGGAAATCCTCTGACAAAATTCCCAAAATGTCTTTACATTACATCCTCTTTTGTCCACCCTGCTAATTGACTTTAAACTACTTTTGTACTTTGAGTTCATTTTGAAGCAATTGAAGTAAGCTGGGGGCAAAGTGGAAAACTGGTAGGAGAAGAAGCAAGCAGGGACATTTTAAAAGCAGCTGAAAAAGTGGGGTAACAGAGGATAAATTGGGACTGTCCCTGCCAAATAAAGACAGTTAAAGGGTATGAATTATGCAAGAGGTATCCAATTTCTCAAAAATCAGGGAAATCGTTGATTATGGAAGATGTTGCCCATAAAAGTACCTTTTCCAAGCTATAAGTTCTGTGAAGCACGTGTTGTGTAAAGAAGATCTCAGGATCGATTATATCAAATGCATCCAGTGTTTTAGGATTGAGGTTGGGAAATACCTCTTGACATGCCATGGCTACTTGGAGGCATCCTGGAACAGATGGGCCAGTTGACTGGCACAATAAAAGCACCTGAACTGATTCAACATTAAATTCCTGCTAGGGAGCATCTCATGGCAGGCTGCTTTCCCTCCCTCTCATGCCCAGTGTTTGAAGATCAATGACCACTTAAAATATAGAAGTGAAAACCTGCTTGTAGCAAACCCTCTTGCTAGAGCAGGTTGGTAGGAAATCCTTGTTCTCTTTTCACCATTCTCTTTCCTTGTGTTGTGTCATCCAACTAATGATATATTTTTTTGGTTGGAGGGGATCATATATTTGGAAAGTCTAGGAAGAGAAAAGGCAGTGAAGGTTGCAGGAAACTTTTAAAGCACCAAGAAGGACTGAATTGGCACAAGCTGTTTAATGGCAGGGGTCCAAGAGCTAGAGGGGAATTTGGTGTATTAGTCAGGGACCAGTTGATGTATGATCATCAGTTGGAGAGAAGAAAAGTATGAGTTGTGGATTATAAGAGAAATTGCTGCCATGCAGGGAGAATGAAATTAAAGATCAGTGGGTTGTTGTTTCTCAAACTTTGAGTTCTTTACAACCTTCCATGGATTTAGAACCTATAGAGTTACAGAAGGAACAGTATTTACCAATACATTTCTCATCAGATATCCAAGCTGGCTGTACCACCAGACGCAGTGAGGTGGTTACCTCAACCAGCAGATTTCAAGGAGTGTGAAACTGCAGTAACCTGATAGTTATTTGCAGAGCTCAGAAGTAACTAGCTTCACATAGCATGGGGGGGGGGGTTGCATGCACGTGTATGCACACACATGTACTTCATGTTGCCAATTGACTTATGGAAACTCCATGAATTTCAGGGGGTTTTCTTAGACAAGGAATATTCAGAAGTGGTTTTGCCAGTTCTTTTCTCTGAAATACAGCCCATAGCAACTGGTATTCATTGGCAGTCTACTTGTAATTAATTCCTTGCTAGTTGCAATTAATTCCTTGCCAGGCTACTTGCAATTAATTCTTTTCAATAACAAGGGAATGGTAGATATGTTTGTAACATGCCAGGTGATACCTTTTCTGTTTTTGTAGTGTAAATAGTTTTAGTTACTTTTGTAGTTATGGGGATAGCCTCAGGTATATTTTGTACCAGTAGGCAGCTACCTGTAGCAGTCTGATGTTTTAAACAGAAGTAACCAAAAACATTCAGACCTTGTCTGCACTACAATGGGTCAGCCCAGAGTATCCTGCCTACAGAGTTGCCCCAACCGTTCTCCATTGCAAAGCCTTTTGTCCTGAACCTGGGCACCTGGCTGCATAAGTATCCCACTGAGCTGGCACTCACTTCCTTTCTCAGGTCACTTCGCTCTGAGGTCAGAATGAGGTGCCCAAATATTGCCACATGGCTGGGCATCTTGTTCTGGCCTGAGAGTGACTGACACAGCAAGTGGATCAGCAGGACATATTTTAAACAGCCGCTCAGTTTCAGAATGTAGGGCTTCATATCCTGAAGATTTGGAGCAAACAGAAACTTTTTAAAATAAACCCACATTAAGAGAGGTAAAACCCAGTTCTGGAGGTGAGGAGGCCAGCTGTCATCTGGCCTACTTGAACCAGAACTGGGCTTTGATCAATGCGGCATCTAGTCTCCCCACGAGGGGAATGGGGGAAAGACTATTGTATTTAGCCTGTGCAAACAAGGCCTCGGTGGTTTTTCAAAACTGAGCAAATAAAGAGTTACTCTTAAAATTTACCTATTTAAAGAACTAGCTATTTTTAGGCTTTTAAACTATAATTGTAATGACAATTATAGCCAGTGTGTGGAAAATTACAATTGTCATTGAGGGAACAGTGAGGGGAACAGAAACTTGTGAGATGTTTTGACTGCTAGGACCAGGGGCTTTCTAGTGGTGGAATAGAACATTGCATCCTTTCAGGTATTTAGCTCAAGCATGAATGTTCAACCCTTTGGCTGAACATTTTTAGTCTGATAGTTATTGAATGCTGTTACTACACAAAACCTTATGCTGGTTTTAATATTATTTTTATATGGTTGTGTGGCATTGAGTATTGCAGCTTCAGATCCATATGTCTAGGGCTGCATCCGCACTGCAGAAATAATCCACTTTTATACAACTTTAACAGTCATGTCTCGATGCTATGGAATCCTGGGAATTGTAATTTGCTGTGACACCAGAGCTCTCTAACAGAGAAGACTAAATGTCTCACAGAAGTATACAGAAGCTGTATCAACGTGGATTATTTCTGCAGTACAGATACAGCCATAGACTTACAGATTTGTAACTGCTCTGTATTCAGTAAGGCGGGTTACAGACGGGCAGGGGAGGACGTCTTGGAGGTGTATTCAGCTGAATGCGGAGCCTCCAGACGGCCCGCCCCGGGGGCGTGCTTCAGGTGTTGGAGCTTCCACACGGGGGGCAGTGAAGACGCCTCACCTGGGTCCGTTTCGGACCCGGAGCTTCCATACCGCCGCCTCGGAGGACGCTGCAAAAAGAGAGGCAGCTTCCGCACGGGCGGCCCAAACCGCGGCTTTTTTTTTCCATTTGCCGGCTGGCGAATGCGCAGCTGCGCAGGGCTAAGCAGCGGCGGCAGAAAGCCTATGGGCACATTTAAAGTGCCCAAGCCCCTTTAAAACAATGGTGGTCTCCTGCCAGCTGGTGATCAGCTGGTGTTGGCATCCTTGTCCGCTTGCACTTTGCCAGTGTCAGCAGCATCATAGATGCCTCCTCTCCTTTGGTCCCCGCGCTCCTGCTGAATCTGCAATGCGCAGCCACAGCTGTCTCCGCTGCCACCGCTGTCCCCCTGCCATCCCCCATCACCTCCCTTGTACATATGTAAATATTTACAGTTTTAGCGTTTTTTATTGTTAGGTGAAAATGGCAGAGGAATGTGTGTAGGGGTGCACTTTAAAGTACAAACTTTCCAAGCAGCGCATGCGTACATGTTGCTCTAGGGTTAGGGTTAGGGTTAGGGTTAGGGTTAGGGTTAGGGTTACGAAGCTTAAAATGTGCCGCAGCTGTGCCTCAGCTTCCACAGCTGCATGGCAGCGGACGTTGCAATTAAAGCCTGACTGCAAACTGCGCATGTTCCAAGACCCCAACTCACTATGCGACGGAGCTTTTAAATGGGCAACTTAAAGTAGCGGCGTAGCAATTCTGGTGTACCGGGGCAGCAGCTCTCATGGCTTCTTCCCCTTCTCGATATGTGTCAGCATTCAGGTAGGACTGCTCCAGTTTCTGCAGAATGTTTGGCTGGGACCATATAGCTATGAGGTCAGCCGTCTCAGTATGAGACCAAGACGTCCCCTTGCCTTTTTTCGGGGTGCTGGTGGGTGGCTGAGCCATCCTGCCTGGTGGCAAAGGGGAGCCGCCACACAGCTGTGCCAGGAGCAGCCGAACTGTGCCCGTTCCCAGGTGAAAATGGCGCAGGAATGTGTGTAGGGGGTCACTTTAAATCCCAAACTTTCCCTTATCACTTTCTACAACCAAAACATCCACCGGCAAAACTTACAACTTCCCGCGGTTCTAGCAACGCATGCGCACAAGTGGCTCTAGGGTTAGGGTTACGAGGCTTAAAATGCGCCGCAGCTGTGCCTCAGCTTCCACAGCTCCATGGCAGCGGACGTTGCAATTAAAGCTTGACTGCAAACCACGCATGTCCCGGGAACCCGACCCATTATGGGACGCAGCTGACACGGAGCTTTTAAACCGGCAACTTAAATTAGCGGCGTAGCAATTCTGACGTATCGGTGCAGGGGCTTACAGACAGAGCTGCGCAGGTATGCCGCAAATCAAAAAGAAGCGGAAAAAAGCAGCACCTTTTTAATGCCGCTTCTTCCCGCTTGGGGCGTGCGGGGGGCGTGTTCATGACGGCATTCAGGTAAAGCCCGTGTGAAGGCTCTACCTTCATGACGTCATGAGTACATCCCTTTTTGCCCGTCTGTAACCCGCCTAAGACTACATAAACATCACCCCAGCCCACCCTAATAGTCAGCAGCCATATTGGGTGAAGGAGGCCTGTTCAGATGGTGATCCAAGCATAAGGAGGATGATGTTTCCACCACCTTCTCCCATCAGCAAGTGAGACTGTGATGATCAGAAGCAGGACCTTCTAGTGGGTGGGAATATCCTCTTCTATGGGCATAGAATGCCAGTTGAAAGGGCCTTTACCCAATCTGGCTGCTGGCTATTAAGGCCATGTGGGGTGGGGGTTTCAGGCCCAAATACATTAATTATACATATGTAATTAAGTAACCAATATATATTATTGGAATTAGTATTTTACTTTGTTTTGATAACCTCATTTTAAATATTTTTAATTTGTAAGTCATCATGAGTCCATGTGACGAATAGAATAATATAATATGTTAAGAATAAAGATGAATATTGGTTTGGCTGAGGTGGGAACTGAGACAGGGCCCAACATAGCTGATCTCATAGCAGTGGGAGTGGAACAGTCTTGCTTCTCTTTCTGCTCGATTCTGTCGATGTTTGTGGTAACAAATATGTTAGGTGACAAGCAAGAAGTTCAAGACAGGGAGCTCAAATAACAAGTGAGTTATAGTCTAAAATATTTGGAGGGCATTAGGTTGCCTAAACTCAACATAAGTGCAACCCATGCTTCAAGGGAGGAAGACAGGAAGACTGCATTTGAGGAGCACAGAGTCATAGAACTTGGGGTTGAAAGAGACCACGAGGTCCAACCGCTTGCTATGTGAGAATCTGTTGTGCACTCCTGAAAGATATCCCTTCAGATACTTAAAGATAACTATCATGTCACCTCTGAGTCTTCTCTTCCCCAGTCTAAACAGACCCAGCTCCCTAAGTCTTTCATCATAAAGCTTGGTTTCCAGACTTTTAATTACCTTTCTGTCACACTTCCCTGGACATATTCTAGCTTGTTGATAGCTTTCTTGAGCTATCATGCCTAGAACAGAACACAGTATTCAAGGTGAGGTCTCATCAAAGCAGACTAGAGTTCCAGTGCTACTTCCCTCCATCTGAATACTATACTTTTGATACAGTCCAGAATTGTGTTGGCTTTTTTGGCTGATGCATAACACTGTTGACACATGTTTACATGTGCAATGTAAACCTTTATAATCACTCTTGTGCCTTTCCAAATCATCCAAAGGGAGTTATTTTTGTGCCAGGACTACCCCCCTCAATTGCAAAAAATGGTCACAGTTTACTATTTCCCTTAATTTATTATTAAATGACTGTGTCAAAATTAACATGAGTTTAAATTATAAGCAGGTTATCCAGTGGACAATAATGATTCCTTTTACTTGAAGAATCTCCTAAAGAGCACTTTGGAGAATCTGAAATCTTATAATGAGGAAAGGTAACTATTTAGATCCCCAGAGAATTGTTCCTAGTACACACAGACTCAGGTAAATGGACCAGACCATTAATTTTGTACCCTCTTCCAAGTGGGCTGTGTTGTATTGCTTCAGTTGTGAAGTACACAATATTTGTCTTTTCCACAAAGTCTGCCACTATTTCATTGTAACAGAATACAATACATATCAACTCCATAATTCCATGGTTTACAACTGATTCTAAATAAATATAGTAGAGAAGGATTATTTTCCTGGAAACTTAAATCATTGACTTTCCCCCTCAATTTAATGTAATTGTTTGATACTGTGTCTGTTCTAGATGCCATTTAATGAAGGGAAGTTGTCTGTAGAAAGCTTTATGACACCAACACCTGTTTTTGGAACATACATGTCACCACTAGTTTTCTTCAGTATTATTTACCAGAAGCATTTCACATCTCTTGATATGTTATACACAGGGTTTGTGGTACGGCAGCAAATGATCCATAACTGTGAAAAAGTGGTGTTTCACATCAATATGCATCCTTTAGTGATACTCCTGAGAGGCAGTATGGGGGGGGGGGGACAACATCTTGGTTTAAATCCTATCAACAATCCCTGGAAATTCAAAGAGACCAACTCAAAATCTATTTATGGTATAAAGGCTAGTGTGGGTGAAATGATTTCTTTCACAGAAAATAAACCTCTTAATAAGCAATGGTACTATAATGATATTCTTTTTGCAGCAAATTACAACACCATTTTTGATATTTCAACAGATATATTTAGAAAGAAAAAGCATGTGTATAAAGGATTTTAAGTGGCAGCTGATAGACCAGTTTACCAGGGCCAGCCCTACCATTATAGTGGAGTGGCTGCCTCAGGAATAGTGGCAGGTAGTAGTTGCCATAAGAGGACAAAAAGTAGATAGCTACTGAATTTATTATTCCATTTTTATTTCCCCAAAAAAGGGGGAAATGAATTTTCTGCATCCTGTCCAAAAATAATGAGGTAGTCTAGCTTTGGATACTGTGTATCTGGGTAGGTACAGGTGTCATTTGCTACTCTTGGGTGGTAAAATGTCTTGGGCAAGCCCTGTGAATTACTAACATAACATTACTCGCCAGCCAATGTCATTCTAGAGCCATTAAGAGGTATGTTCTGATAATCTCATCTATGACCCAAGGAAGCGCAATACAAAAATTACAGTCCCAAGGGAGCTTTTTTTTTTTTTTGGAGCTATATAAGCTAGAAGGAGTGTTTTCCAACATACCTTCCCTGCCTTTGGCTTCATGCCCAGGCTCCCTGCTTGTAAGACAGTAATGTAGGATGACTTACCATTGAGCATTGGCTTAGACAGTGTCGATTCAGTAATGTTCTCAATTATGCACAATAACGGGTTATATCATCCATTGCACAATTTTATCATATCCACCCACTCCACACCCATGTATGTCTGTGTATATGCACACACAAAGAGGAGGGGGATATAGACATTGAGGACCTATCTGAAGTCATTCTTGTCTGATGCATTTTTATTGAGCACTAAGTATGTGATATCCTTAGGTAAGGTTTCCCATATGACCATCTGTACTTTTTAAGTATTTCCTGTAAGGGTTATGGAGACATCTGGTTTCTTAGGTTGGCACTAAATCTTATTGATGTCATCCAGGGAATATGTTGTGGGTGGAATTGTTTTAATTTAGCAGAGAAAAATAAAGAGGCACATTCAATTAATAGCAAAAAAATGTTCTTACTTTGACTTGTACTGTCGTGAGCTGTTTTGTGCCAGCTTGAGATGCAAAATCACCTCTGAGGGGAAAATCTTTTTTGTGAGGTCACAGGGTTTCAGTTACTGAAAAAAAAATGGGCCTCTGTGAGCTGCACTTTCCTCACCATAGTCTACCAACCTCCAAAATGCTAGGAAATGTTGATGTTAAAGGCCAAGTATTATTTAAGGAGTACAGATGTAGAATGGTATCCTACACTGGGTTTAATTCCAGCCTTATCTCTCTGTTTGAACTGAATGGCAGTTCATAGTCCTCTCTAATTTTTTGACTAGAGACATAGAGTCTGTGCAACTGAAACTACCATTCTATATTACAACTAGGCAGCTGCAACCAATATTCCATGCACAGAATGACCAAGGAATGCATTCTATGCTATTTAAAATGAGAAGGATATACTTTCTATACAAAGTCGACATGTTCTCTTCTATATGGACACTGCATGGATTCCACCTTTGTTTCTTTGTTCATCAGTTGCTCTCTAGTGTCCACCCTGAGGGAGCTAGCAATGGCTGTTCAAGATCTCAAGCAATTGCCTTTCCTATCAGCAGCTGAAGTGGAGATACTGGGAAGTAAAATTGGGACCTTTTGCTGGTAAAACATGTTGTCTAGTACTGAGGTATGGTCCTTTTGCACCACTTAATTCTCCTTTTCTTAGGACAGTAGTGGGCCTCCAAATGTTGTTGGAATCTTCCATCAGCCCTGAACATAAGACATACTGTCTGGATTGATAGGAGTTAGACTCCAACAACATGTGGAGTGCTACAGGTTCCTCATATATGCGATAAAATGTTTTTGGTAAATGTGACATTTCCCATTGGTATTATATTTTTAAAAAATTTAAAAATGGTGGAGGTCAACAGGAATCATGTTGGGCTTGGCATCATGATGAACTTGGGATTTATGGATGGTAAGTTCTTATTTGAAACAAACAGCTAATTCTCAGCTGTCTGCATTGCCAAATTCATGGAGTACAGTCATTCCCAACATAGAGAGAAAACTCTGTATTGTTCAAGATTATGTAGATAGTAGACTGGAAAGAGGAGCGAGAGAAAGGAGCAAAAGAGACAGAGGGTATATTCACACTGCAGAAATAAATCAGTTTGACACCTCTTTAAATGCCATGACTTTATCCTACAGAATCTTGGGATTTGCAGTTTGGTGAGGCATCAGACCACTTGGATAGACCAGGCTGAATACCTCACCAAACTACAGATCCCAGGATTCCACAGGATCATGACAGTTAAACTGGTGTCAAACTGCTTTATTTCTGCAGTGTTATACATCCTGAGAAAGAAGCAGGCAGATAGTAAAACTGTTAGCAACCCTAATTCAGCACCACAAACCAGAATTTTGTTTGCCAGAATTTTAAGAACTGCATAGTCAAATCTATTTCCCTAGATGGCAAATCAATCACTTTTTCTTTCTCTCATAGTCATTTTAAAAAACACCTTATGTTTCTTTTAGTTAATTAATGGAGAATTTTTGTGAATTTTAGAAAATTCTTACTAAAAAAATAACAGCTGAAAATTCACCCACCCCAAATTTAGACTAAGAATAAGAGAAAGTTACAATAAATCCTAATCTAACTGGCTCTCAGATTTTCACGTCATTAGAAAACTAACTAGTGAAAGCTTTCTTCTCTGTTAAATTGTTCGGCAACAATCTAACATCTCTGCTTCCCTACTGGAAACACAACAGACATGCTTAGATCCAGCTGTTGCTTGGATTGTTATCATTATCAGTCATTTCATGCTGGAACGAAAAGTGATAGCAAAGCCGAGGGCATTCCATCCTGTCTGTTAATAAAAGGTAGTATTTCATCAGGACTCAGAATAAACTGTTGTGAACAGTGAAGAGGAACAATAAGAATTCCGACAGGTTGCCAGTCCTATACTAACCAAAACGTCCCTCTCCGCTTCTTCTTCATTCTGCCTTTCAGAACAGTGTAATTATTAAGGACTGACAATGTGGCTTTTTTATGGGAGCCAGTGCTGTGTGCACCAGAGTGTTGCATTTTTAATTATTATAATGTTAAATGGCTTTAATTGCTGCCACTCTGCTGATTCCAGGGCACTTTCATAACATTTATTGGGGGGAATAAAGGCCAAAGTTTATTTATTTTTACAATCTATAATAAATCAGGACCCTGAAACAACAGCAATTGGCTTGATGTTCTGAGCAATGATTGTGTTATACACAAACTGCATATTATTCCTGCTCGATAAGTGATGTGAAAAGCAGAACTGAAGTCCAGCACAAAATGTGATCATCTTACTTAATAACAACAGATGCTCAGAGCAGTGGCATTTTGAAAAGAGCTCTGTAGGCTACTAGTTATTAAATGGCAGGACATTTGGCATCCTCTAGCATGATAGCATTTGAAAAACCATAGAGTCACATCAATGGACAAGAAGACAGCAAGAGAGAAATTTAACTCCTCTGTGCTCTGCATTGCAGAATTCACCCGAATGATGAAAATGTCAGGTTTTCTTTTCAAAAGAGAACTTTATAAATTGATGCTATCTAGACAGAAACAAATGTAGACCATTAAAAACTTGGTCTGCACATAACAACATTTTTGGCAATTGACTGGGGTAGGACAATGTTAAAAGGTGATGCTAATATTATTCAGTGAGACCCTTACTGAAGCTTTTGTTCAGGGACACATCCAGATTTGAAGCAACTTCTGGTAGCCTGCTCCTATCAATGGGTTTGCTCCTATATCAGTGAGACCCTTGGTAGATTTGCACAGATCATAATAATAATAATAATAATAATAATAATAATAATAATAATAATAATAATAATAATAATAATAAT
>NC_056524.1:188894499-188902893 GCF_019175285.1 Sceloporus undulatus
TTTATTTATATTTCCTGCCTCTCCCATGGATCTTGGAAATGTTTGGTGATATTCTACATCTCCAACATGTGTAACTAAGGCGGGTTACAGACCGCCCGTTTGGGGCGGCGTGCACCCGCCCCTTTCTTTGCTGTATCGGGGCCTCAGCGGTCAGAACGGCAGCCGCTGAGACCCCAATCCGCCGCTTTCCGGGCTGCGGGGAAGCGGCAAAAGGCCCCTTCCCCACAGCCTAGAAATGGGTGTCCTTGGGGCTTCAAGCCCCAAGGACACCCCGTGGCAGCAGGGAAGAGGAGAAAGGGACCGCTTGGCCCCTTTCTCCTCTGCGTCGCTGGCGCAGCCATCTGAAGGCTGCGTCCAGCAACGCAAATCCAAGAAGGAGCTGCGTAAATGGTGCTCTAAGTGCCCTCGCGTGGCGCAAGGACGTCACGTCTGCACCGCCTCATTTGGAGGTGGCGTGGTCGTGATGTCGTAATGGCGGCAGCCGTGTGGAATGGCCACCACCATTTTGTTTGTGCTCCGCACATGCTAGGGTTGGGGGGGGGTCCGAAAAGGACTCCCCTTTCTAACCGTAGCACGCGCGTAGCACACATTTTAAGGCCCATCTGTAATGGGCCATAATAACACCTCCTGGCTGGAGCCTCTCAGCCAACCTTGACAGCGGCAGCTGAATTCAGGAAGGAGGTCTGTTCAGCTGCCAATTAGAGAACAAGAAGAAAGCTGTTTATGACACTCTCTCACCAGAGAGCATGGCTGCAACAAGAAATTGTGACAAGGGTCTTGCTTCTTGTTCACTGGTGGAAGGGACTAGAAACCTCCTCCTCCTTGTATCCTGATTGATAGCAGAACAGACTTTCACTCACTTCAGCTGCTGGCTGTTAAGGTGGGCTATGGGAATATTTGTGTTGTCTTAAAGAACAGTCTGCTGTAATGGTTTGAGCACCGTACTATGACTCTGGAGACCAAGGGTCGAATCCCAGTTTGGCCATATAAACCGACTGGGTGACTTTGAGCAAGTCACACACTTTCAGCCCCAGAGGCTGGCTGTGGAAACCCTATGAAGAAACATGTCCAGAAAACCCCATGGTAGGTTTGCCTTGGCATTGCCATAAGTCAGAAACTTCTTGAAGGCATACAACAACAGAACAGTCATGGATCCATAATTTAATATAGAGTACCAGTCATTGCTTTAAGAAAAAGCGTTAGTTTTCCTTCTAAATAGGGTGGGAATCATGCAGCCATATAGATGTTCTTGGACTACAACTTTCAGCATTCATCACTATTGGGTATGCTGGCCAGGGATGATGGGGGGTTACAGTCTAACAACAACTGGATGACTGCATGTTTCCCAATCATGCTACAGAACAACATGTTTCTTTACTATTAGTCACTGAACACTATTTAAAATAAACAAGTTACAGTATTAATCAGTAAAGCACAACTAGCCCATTACTATTTATTTATTTGTCTCTTTTAAACTCTATTTTAGAAAAGAAACCTAGAAATACAGAAAATGACCCCAAATGAAGTGACAAGAAATTCCCCCCCAACACAAAAAAATTACTATGTTGACCATTGCCCTTTCTTCACAAACTGCATAAAACATCCTCATCTCAGTGGGGAGTCCAGATAATGCACAGTCCAAACCCCAGTTTTGATTCAAACAGTCCAGATGTCATCTGGCCTGTTCAGCACCAAACCTGGAGTATACCCCATCTTAAATTAATTTTTAAAACTCATATTTTGTTCTGGATCTTCTCAGAAGATCTGGAGCCCTTTGTTGCAATGCCAGTAGGCTGTTTATAATTCAAATGTCTGTGCTGCCTGGCAAGACCACTGTTATAAAAAGTCACTCATTCTGAGGTTAGAACAAGGTGCCAGATGGTGGACACCTTGTTCTGACCCCAGCATTGGGCATCACAGTGAGACCCTATGCAACCTGAACAGCTGCCCAGCATTGGAATGGGAATGCAAGGTAACAGGTGGATGTCAGGGCAGTACCGGGGCCAGAATACTCCAAGCTGCTCCCAGAATATTCTGCCCCATGCAGACAGGGTCCTTGTCAAATGACTCAAAATAACTTTGTGGTACATCAGCTAACAGAAAACATAACAACTTATAGATAACAACTATTTCCAATTAAATGTTTTCCAATCCTGGATTTAGCAACAATGTCAGTATCAACATCACGGTAGCACTCCAATCAGCAATGGGCATATGTATCATGGAAGTTGCCCTTTCCTTTCTCCTCAATGCTCTATCCTGGTGCGCCAATGCTCCAATCAGTATCAGGACTTCTCTCTCTCTGTTTTTTTTCCCTCCTGTAAGCAAATGACACTGATGGGTTGTAGACTGGTATGGGAAAAATGTTGTTTGATTAATTGATTGTGAAACAAGTGGGTCTTTGAGCAGATGAAGCCATAAATTTCCCTCAAAGCCAGAATGAACAAATTGAGGCTGTTGTACTTTGGTCACATCATGAGAAGGCATGAACTATTGGAAAAGACAATAATTCTTGGAAAGATGGAGGGAAATAGAAAGAGAAGAAGACCGCAAGTTAAATGGATGGACTCAGTCAGGGAGCTCATGGGCATGAATTTGCAGAACCTAAATATAGCAGTGGAGGATAGGAAGTCTTGGAGATGTCTCACCCACAGGGTTGCAATGAGTCGATATCAATTTGAAGGTGGCTAACAACAACAAAAAATACTGAATAGGCAAATTTATTTAAATTCAATTGAGCAATCCATTTTAAAAGTTAATTCATTGACAATTACCTTCCCTCAATACACAGCTATGCCTCACTAATGTAGTGAACAGTTACAGCAGAGAACCTTAGCCTTTGTGTATCTATATTACTGCCATTTCATAAGGAAAAAATATTTTGAAACTTCTTGATTTTTAAATGATACATGCAGGTGTAGTAATAACTGTATCAATTGTATCAATTCTAATTTTCTATGCCATGGTCCCCACTCAGAATACATCTCACATAATTTTGGACAGATCTTTTCCTTTCCTCCTTTCTTTTTCTGACAGAATCTGCTCTATGTTGCATCAGCTTATCTGCATAATACTTTCTCCACTGCTTTTAATTTACCACTGCTGGTGGGGGAATCATGGATGCGAACATTAGAAAAAGTTACAGAAAAGGTGATAAGCATGAACAGAAACTAAGTGACAAGTGTTAATAATTCAGATGCTTTCATGTTTTTATTTTTATCAAAGTTGAGCCAAGTGGCCAATTAGTTTGCAAATTCATCCAAGCAGGAGCTGTTTGGATTCTTTACCCCCCACCCTCGCCAAACTCTCTCTAGCATGGTTTGTCTCCTCTAATGTATCTGGTACTCCTTTTCCACTGTTTTTTTTTTTTCATCATCCTTTTATAATGCAAGGAAGATTGTGTTCCATTCTTCTCACTTTTCTGATTCTTTAATAAAATCTTAAAGATAAGATCGTATAATGGAAGTACTTATACACCCTTAAGTGGCAGTGCTGCAAATGGTTCCACTATTAAGGGGGTATTGTTGTTTGTTTTATGATAATCTGCCTTCAATGTGACAGACTGTCACCTGCGTGGGGGGTAACTTTCAGCTCTATATTAGCCCATATGGCGCAAGCTGACTTGTATCTAAGCTAGGGCCTAATTATGGATGAGTTAATAAAACCAAGCAATGTCAGTCTGGCTTTTTCTTCTGGTGTTCTGCCGACCCCCACGAGTGAGCTATTTCCTTTCTTGCTCTTATAAAATGATTTTTCAGGTTTGTTCCTCAGTATTGTTGTACAGCTTTATGCTTAAGATCCTTTAATCCTTTTCTTTCTCTGGTTCCAGCTTAAACTTCAGATCCAAAACTATTAACATACCCTTTGTGACTCTTCCAGGTAATAGCTTTCAGCTGCCAATCTATGGATACCCACAAACTTGCATTTGAAGGCTGAAAAAGCTGGCAGTGTTAGTAGGTATATTTCAAGCTAGTTGTGGGCAAACTTTTGTCAGCTCAATGCAGAATCAACTTGGTATTTATGAGCTTTTACACAGAGCATTCAGAAGAAGTTTTGGGGTGTTTTTTTTTAGGGTTCCATTCTGGCTTATAATTCTTAGTGCATCAGGGTACTCAATAATGGTATAGTGGTAAAATCTGAAAATGTAAAGAACTCTCATCATGACAGTCCCAATGGGAAATCCAAAGTTCTTGGTGGCTGGATAGATGGATTAATAGATAGATAGATGGATGGATGGATGGATGGATGGATGGATAGATAGATCAGTTTTGAGCAGTTTTCATCTTCATCAGGAACAGGTGTGATTCAGTCTGCTCAAAACTGAACCACCCCAAAATATTTTGGATTACAACACAAATATACTGTTGCTGGAAAATCCATTTCTGATCTAGCTGAATGTGAGGATTACAGCTAAAATCAAAAAGAAGAGGGAAGTCCAAGGGCTAGCAGTGACAGATAAGCAATTCCTATTCATTAAAAGGTCCCTGAGTGTCAAGACTTTGATTTTGGGCTCCACTACAACATTCCTGTCCAGTGCATGAGCATCATCATATTGCCTCTTGGGAATTGTAGCTCCCAGAACATGAGGACCAATTGGAAATTCAACACCCCTTTCCCAAAGGAAACAGATCCAAGAAAAACAACGCTTTCAAATCTGGATGGGTCAAAGCACCTGTAAAAATAAAAAATAATTGGCTGATTGACACACACACACACACACACACACACACACACACAGACACTCTCAGAGTGAGAGAGATGACTCTCACCAGCCAAAAGATGAATGGATAGGACTACATCAGACATAGCAATTATTCCCCAGAAAGGTTGCACTTATTCATTTATACATACTATCACTATTCCCATATCACAATCATTTGATAATTTGTCTTAAACAGCACATGGTAGAGGTTGATGGTTTCCATGTCTGTGATGTGGTGAATTTATTGTGAAGTATAGTCTGAATATTCAGTAACTAAACAAGGGGTTGTAACCCACCCTCATAATAGTGTCAGCACCGTGGCTAGCTCCTTTAAGGACTAAAAGTGACCACAGAATCACCACACATGAATTGGAGTCTGCAGCCATCTCTGGTAAATGTGGCAACTTCATGACCATGACCATGACCATGCTTGGAACAATCAATATGTTTAAATGTGACCCTGAGTAAACATGACCGATGTCTGAGTAAACACTGTACTACAGTTATGAGAAAGATGAAGGGGCATTTTGTTCAATTACATAGTGTTCATTCAACAGACTGAAGGAGACTGGTAGATACAGAATATTCTTTAGTGTTAAATAAATACATTCCAAAGTGACCGTGTGGCTTATAGTCAGCCCTTTGTATCCACTTCCTTACACACAGATTCAACCATCCACAGCTTGAAAATATTAAATACAGTGGAACCTTGATATGTGCAGACTTGCCATCTGTGCATATGAGCATCCATGGACAGCAAACCTATGTTGTCCTCAATGGTGGTGTGTGCACACAGCCGTGCCACCATTGGGAACAACTGGACTGAAGTCCTCCCTCATTCTCTTCCTTCCCTCTCTCCTTCCCTCCCTCCCTCTGCCTCCGTCCATCCTTGCCTTGGAGGCTTCTTCCCCACTTGGCTATGGTGGCAGAGGCTAGCTCCGTCAGCCAGAGGGAGCCAGAGCTGGAACCAGCACCAGGGCCTCAGTCTCAAATCCCACATCCCAGGCCTAACACCCAGAACAGAACCTCTAGGCTCTGAAAGTCAAGCCCCGGTCCTGGTGCCAGCTCCCTCTGGCTGATAGGGCTCCAGCCTCCACCTCTGAATTGCCCCAAAAGCCAGGCTCAGAAAAGAAGCCTCAGGGGGGAGAGATGTTATGTCAGTGGAAAGTGATAAATTTGACTTTCATTTCCTAGCTGGACTCACAACCAAATTCCAGTTCCATTTTCTCCTTGCTCCTATGCACCTGTGCATCATTAATTCTGTGTACCATTGGCTTTTCTCTGTGTTGGGCATAACTGAGCAGTGTAGAGCTGACTGCTTTGCCCATAGATTACAGGGTTAGTGCCATTGCAGGCCATACAGCTGACATGGCATCTATGATATCGGTTAGCTCCTGGTACTGACATGCATGGCGTCACTGTGACATAGGGTCATAGAGAGGTAGGTGGGAACATAGCCTTTGTAGCATTGTTCTTGTGTCTCTGTGATGATATGAAGGCACAGAATGGAAGCAAAAAAAAAAAAAAAATTAACAGAGCAAGCACTGCGGCTCGAAGCCACGTTTTATCTGCCCGGTGTGGATGGTTCATCTGCATTGGGGCTGGCTTCAGGGCTAGCAGTGTGTCTGGCAGGACTCAATCCAGCTTCAGAAAAGGCTGCTTGAAGCTGGTTTTTCCTGCCTGTTTGTACCCCTGCTTAGTTCAGGGGTGGACACACGTGGAAGATTAGGGGACCACATTTGGTCCCCAGGAGGTCTTCAAGGACTTATTTTTTACCATGTTTGTAGATCACCCTGTACCATTTTAGGCACAGGAGAGGCTTTTTAACCATAGGAAATGAGTCAAAGACACTTCCTATTAATTTTATATTAATTAATTAATTTATTTTTTAAAATGCCCCTCCTGGGTCTAAAATGGCCATGGGGCCAAAATATAATGAAATGTCCCCATACTCCTTATTGGAGGCAAAAAAATGTTCTTTTTTGAGGGGTACAAATTTGTGACCTATATGCAGTGGGCCTAGAGACACAAAAACAGTTTTGAGGAGCTGGATGTGTCCCATGACACTTTGCTCAACCCGCCTTTAATAGATTTTTATCCTGCTTTTCTCCTCTAATTAGGGTGCAGTCACAACAAAACTAATGACAGATAAAAGGGGGGGGGAGTTATAAAATTAAAACACAATGGAATTAAAATATTTTAAAAATGCACCAATACATAAGTACAAGACCCACCCATTAAAAGCCCCACCTTCAGCAACCCAGCCTAACTGTCAAGGCCTGCATAATTAGAAGGCCTTTGCCTGCCACTGAAAGGAAGACAGGGAGGTAAGGAGTTCCACAGCCTGGGATGTGAAAATAAAGGACAACATTTTAGTTAAACTAAGTAATGGCATAAGAAAATGAGGATCGACTTGCCTATAAGTAAATATTAAATCGCTCAAGAGAATTAAAGGTGGAAGCAATTTAGGTTTAACTAAAGAATCCTCCAGTATCATAGAAACATCAAATTAGCTGAGTAAATTAGTGATTGTCTCAAAATCAGTGCTGGCACAAAGCAGAAGACTGGAAAAAGTGCACAGCTGAATTCTACCTGAAGCATTTTGTAGTGATGCTCAGATCTGCTTTATTGATGTGTATCTCAAGGCATGTACACAACATATTCATTTCTTGTGTATCTTCTACAGAGGGAATATACATGAAGTCACAGCTGGCATAACCTCCCAGTCATTTTCCTATCTTTAAATACACTCTCTCACAAACATATATACATATATATATTTCATTTGGAAAGCTCATGTCACAAAAATGTGTGCTATGGAAGCACCAGGTAAGCTTAAATATGGTAAGCTTGAATATGGATATATTAAAAAAATTCTTTCAGTTGTCACTGTTAAGTTTCAGTATGATAATCTTTTGTAAATATCTTGTGTATCACTTGTATCCTTGGTGCATCCTCATGGACAATGGTTTGGAACAACCTATTTTAGGAGGGACCACATTACTCCAGTTTTGAGGTCCCTCCACTGGCTGCCTATCAGCTTCCGGGCCCAGTACAAGGTGTTGGTTATCACCTTTAAAGCCCTAAATGGCTTGGGTCCAAGCTATCTTAGGGACCGCCTCCTCCTGTACAATCCTCCCCGCGCTCTCCGGTCCTCTGAGAGGAACTTATTACAGCCTTTAAAATCTAGGCTTGCGGCGACCTCCCAGAAGGCGTTCTCTGCTGTCGCCCCCAAACTCTGGAACGACCTGCCAGATGAGATCCATCAGATAACATCATTAGACAGCTTTAAAAAGTCAAGATGGACCTCTTTCCGGCAGGCCTTCCAGATTAACCATCCCGGCCCAGGTTCCGATTCCCTCATTCCTCCCGTGGCCCCATTCAGTGATGGTTGAGGATCAACAGAGGGATATCAGGGGTTTTAGTTGTTAATTGTTGTTTTTATGCATTGACATGTGGTTTTTAATATGTTATACTGTTGAATAACGGTCTTAAGGGGGGGTGGGATAAAGTGTTTTTAATTGTCATATTTTATATTTTACTGTTGTTAACCGCCCGGATTGGTTTGCCAGAGGGCGGTATACAAATAAATATTATTATTATTATTATTATTATTATTATTATTATTATTATTATTATTATTATTATTTTGCCTCTACTGCCTCCTGAACAAGAAAAATCTAACACTATCA
>NC_056524.1:188902903-188920403 GCF_019175285.1 Sceloporus undulatus
ACTTCTTCTTTCCATATTCATCCAGAAACTATCATAAAGAGCCAATATTAGAGTAAATATTTTGGATCACCTGATATTTAGAAACTTCAAGTAGGTTTCCCATGTTCGTAACCATTCAGACTTAATCATAATAGTTGCTTAGGCTAACCCATTTCTTAGAACTACTTTATCAGATAAGTAAAATTCCAAGCTGAAATCCTGTATTGGTAGATATACCTATGATGAGGAATATTGCAATCATCATTTCTCAGTGCCCTAATCTAGAGTGACTCAGAAACCTTTTGGGTGGAGCACAGTTTGGCTTAAAAGGTAGGTAATGGGGATCATATTCAGTCATTAACAACCATAATCATGACTATTAAAAGTTATATTATCATATGTTTAGCTTATCTTGTAAATACTGAACAGGATGCCAGCCACATTAAAAAAAATCATAGAAATGAAAACTACCTATCTGAGTTCGATGAGCCTTTCCCAGAAAAAAAACAACACATGGATTTCAACTATTGTTAGGATTTCATCACAAATGTGTTCTAAAGTACAATTTTAGCAAGAAAATAGCCTCTTTGACAATACTTATCACATGACATCACCTCTGACCCATTGCTGCTGAAACATTAGAGTGCATCTTTTCATTAATGGGGAAACCCATAAATAAGCAGCCAATCACACTATTCATCCCCCCCATTTCTCCATGGGTGCAATAAGTTATTTCCAGTCCCAATATTTGCCAGTCACATGGCATCAGTCTCCTCCTTCCCCCTCTCCTTCCCCTTGCCCCAAGAATCCTGTTTTCTCCCCCAGACACTTTTTTCACTTTCTTTTCTTTTTTTTTCCTTTTCCTTTTTCCCCCTTTTTTAAAACTAAATTGCATCCCTATAACTCAACAATTGTATTGCAAATTAAAATTAAAAAACTAAAGGCATGCTGGGTAGGGCATAGAACAGGAAGGCAGGGTCGGGGGGGGGGAGATACGGAAGAGAATACACAAGAACCTTAATAGCACAAAAAGCCCTAATCCCACTATTGAAGTGACATACAATAACAAAATTTCCATTCTCTTTAAATAATGTTACTGCACAGAGATCAAGGCTTGTATGATAAAGTCCTTCAACAAATACAAAAGAAAAAGGCATGGGTTGTGTTTCTTTCAGTGTTATTATAACTAGACTACTCTCTAGAGCCTGCCTAAATATGTTATAGGCACTAGATCCCATCTGATCTTGGAAGTTGAGCAAAGTCTGCAGTGGTTAGCATTTGGATCAGAGACCAACAACAAATGCCAAGTGCTGTAGGCTATAATTTCAGAGGAAGGAATTGGCAAAACTGCCTCTCAGTCTCAATGCAATCCATGGGTTCAGCATAAGCCAACAGGTGACTTGAAGGCACATACACACAGACAGAGACATACACATGTGCACACACTAATAGTATCATCTACCAGAAACTTCTCCTGAATTATGAAAAGAATCAAGACAAAAAAAAAATATCCACACAAATCACCAGCTAATTGGCCTACACACACATCTGCAAAATATCCTAATGTCTCATATATTTTTTTGGAAACCAATGGATGGGGGTAGGAAAGCTGGAGCCCTCCCCATGACTTCATAAGGAATCAGATGCAGCATCCCTGAAAATATCAGGTGAAATTAGACCACCAAGATTCATATGTAGTTGAATCTTTTCAGTAATTACTGGTCATAAATATATTAAATAATCAAGGCTTAAGAAATATTTTGATAGCTGTTACTGAGCCCTCGTATGAAAAATAAAGGCTGCCTCAAAATATCCTGTGCACACTTGTTTGGAATAAGCTACACTGAACACATGGAGGGGATTTCTAAGTACACATTGGGCTTGTAAGAGTTTTCATAATTAAGGATGTTTCATTGATAATGAATAGGAAAAGTAATTGAGGGTTCCTGCAAGTAGCCAATGTTAAGCCCCATCTTAAAACCATTTCTGGGGTTCCAGTAAGAAATCCCATTTCCCCTCCTCAGATTTAGTTTGAGATTAGAATCTTTTTTTCAAAAAGAAATTGGTTGATTTGCCTCAGAGAGGAGAGAAGACCACTATATTTAATCCCAGCATTTTTAATTCTATGGCTCAATAAGAATTTTAAGTGAATAAGACTTTAAAATCTACAAGACATTCTTGGATTGGAATCCAAAGAGAACTTCCAAAATCTCTTTCCAACAAAATCTATCTCCCTGGGTTAATAGGAAAAGGTTATGGCAAACAGCCAACTAGTTTTTTCCCCCTTGAACTGTGATTTTTTTTTTCATGATTCAGAAATAATATAGTACAACCTCCTTCCAAGTCTTTGTTTCTCTGAATTACAACTCCAACTGGTTTGTCCTTCCCAGTTATTATTTTCTTCTGTATCACCTTGTGTTTGAAGAGATCTAAATATCTGGCCATTTAATGGCACACTGTGTTCACATACACACAATATTGATTGCCAGTTTTTTAGACCATTTTCTCACAAGGTCTCCTGGAGTGAAGTAAGAGTGGAATGAAGCTGATAATATGTGCCCTTTCCTCAAAACTAAATACCAAAATGCTACAGAGAAAACAATATTCAGCAATGTTTCTATTATTCTGTTTCCTGTGAGCTCTCAGTGATGGGCTTTTCTAAGGATGCTTCATGCAAGCCTGGATTCTTTGCTCAGTCACATTGTCCCTTTTCCCTTTATAAGGTGCCTTGGACTTAAAACTGCATGTTGATTTATTTCAAAATGTTGGCCATACCACTTGTATTGGAAACAGCTACAAAATTTCCAGGGATATTTTGTTTGAATCCATACCAAGGAAAACTATTGTGAGATATGACAGTGAAAGTTGACAGCATCAGCCAGGGGCAGGTCCAGACATTATGCTAACCAATGAAGAGAACTGCATGGCACCCCTCTCATTTGATCTTGGCAGATTGGTAGTTATTTCAGTTCTGCTATCTGAGTATTGGACAAAGACTCCAAGATTTCAATCCCTGCTGCCCCATGGAAAACCATGTGGCAAGCTTGGGCACATCACATTCTTTCAGCCTTAGAGGAAGACGATGGGAAACTTCCTACAATCTTGGCAAGAAAACTATAGCAGAGTCTCCATAAATCAGAGTCAACTTGAATGCACATAGCAACAACATGAAGGCAACAGATTAGTTTAGGGAATGCAAAGAAGGTTGTTTGGTCTGCCACAAAATTGTGTAGTCCAGTTTTCCTGGAAAATGCAGGGGTCATTACTCCCAGAATACAGTGGACTATCCTCAACTGTATGGACCAGATAAATCTTTCATCTAAAACTTTACTGCTGCTCTCCATCCTGTACATTCCAACACCTTCTGCCATGGGAGGCTTCTTTACTCTTATCAGATGATAGGACTGGCCTTGGTATTACCATCTGGCATGGACTAATTGCTGTTGGCCACTGAGCACTGACTTTAGTATTGCTACACCAACCATACCTGGTGTATGGGGTTCCTCCATTGTTATATTATCAGCATCTGTACCATCCTTTGCTTCATCTCATCATCCCCCACTTAAAATTATGTACTTCTGTGGGGTACAGTTCACAGATACCACTCAGTCTGCAAGAAAGAAGTCCTTCCTGATACATTGGGGCCTGACTACTTGTTACATTTCAGTCATCTTGGAAGACTTTTAAATTTAATCCTAGTTGTGCCCAGGTGTGTTGTGTGTGTGGAAGGGCAATTTTCATGGGCATGCATGACAGATCTTTTTTTTTTTTCTAAATCACCACAGGGGCTATTTTGGTTAGACTTATGCCTTGGAAGAGAAGTGTCATACAAAGCTGAAAGTCTGACAACAGCCACTAAAAGAAGCAAGCAGGCTGTTCTTTAGGCACAAAACAGGATTTCTGTCTCTTCTTATAATAGAGAGATGTGTGAACCAAATAAAATTTATCATACAATATTTTATGTTTGGACTGACATGCACGTATACACCATCATGGACCACACTGAATCCCAGAATTACACAGAGACTGACAAAAATAACTGATTGGTCTAGATTTCACCCATTTTAAGCTGATTCCTTCTGGAGCAGGTGACTCTACACCAGTCATGATTCCCACTTCTGATGCCAAAACATGGTAAGTGGCTGAATTTTTATATATTGTTAGGTAACCTTGGCTTGAGATAAGTAAAGTCAGGTGTAGTAAGGAATAAACACAGCTTGGCACTAACATAGCATCATGTTCCCCAACAGCCCCAGGAAACCATTATATTACTATTTAACTTTATATAAAGCATTTTCTTGCTCAGAAACAATTCATTCATTTGATATTCCACAGCTGGATCTTGTAAAAATATTCTTTCTCAAGTGAATAGTAACTTCTTGTAAATGGGTCCACTTGACCCTTTATCTTCTAGACACTTGATAATCTGCTTTTATAAAATACAGGGCAACCTGACAATTTCCCGTGCATTCCAGCACAGCCATCATCCTTTGTGGGCTTTGTTCACAGCAGCAATCCCACTCTATTTCTTAATGTATCTTTCATGCCTCTGAACATTTTCTGCATCTTATCATCCACACTTCTTTCTTCTTTCTTCTTCTTTTTCTTCTTCTTCTTCCACCACTAGTAGATACTTGGAGAGGTGGGAGGGAAGAGGGAAAAGCTTTGCATGCAGATAGCTATCGCTGCTTTTGCTAAGACATTATTTTCTTTTTGTTTTTGTTTTAAAATGAAAGTGATGGAATAGAATACATTGATCCTCATGGACCCAAATGAAATAAGAAGAGAAATAAGAGCTAGCTTCAAGTACTGGGAGAGCTAAATATCTCTATTTCTTGCAAACTCAGAGAGCCACAATTTTTTTTTTAACAAAGTTACAGCTCTTGCTATATGTACTGGAAGTGTCCCCAGCAATGTACTGGAGGGTCTAGAACTAGTGAAACTATCCTCTATACATTGGTAAATGTTGGGGGGGGGGATAGAAAGTAGAAATTCCCCAACATTTCACAGTCGTGGGACTTACCTAAGAGAATCAAAAAGATCGGTGCATAATGCTAAATCATAATGACGGTGACCTCTAGTCCATGAAGTCAATCTAGCCTACAAAAGGTAGGATCTGGTCAGAAAAGTCCCCATTTCATTTCCACCCCCCATTTGGTTTAAAAGTTAGGAAAAATCTCAATGATATTTTCAATCAGTGGTTGGAGAAAGGAGTAGTGATTCCTTGGCGGAATGCTCAGTTGATAATTGTTAGGGAGATAAAGCAGTATGTCAAACCAGGCTTAAAGACAACTTCAGTTTCTATTAGCCAGCTGTGTCTGCCTACAAGAAGAGACTGCTTCAATACTCATCCTCTTTCCCCAAATGAGGAAGAGGGAAAGAAAAATGAAGTTGAGTCCCTGGCTGAAATGGGTATAGGTCATTCAGAGAAACCCTACAATGCCCTTGTAGCCATCTGGGCCATAGATGGTTATGGGGTGGAAATCATCTCTCTCCATACATTATGGCTTCCCACCTCTGCTATAAGGAATATAATCAAATACAGCCATGAATAGAGAATAAGAACGTCAGAGCATGGGTAGACCTCAGGACCTTAGAGATTCACTTTGAACAGAACCAAGACTGAATTCAATAGCCTCCAGACATTAAAGACAAAGAAGGGTGGAGTCATAAGCATACTGCTGGAAAATGAAGAATGCTTCTCCCAAACTGTTCTCTTTTTAAAAAATTCCAACAGTTTTATCCCTTTATCTAAGGAGATAAAATGACTAAAATCAGCACAAAATCACCAAAATCAGCTGGCAGAGCACTGCTCAGGGGTGGGTGATAGTTGGGCGGCAGCAGAGCAGCAAGTTAAAGTGTGATAAAAGCTGTTTCCCCTCATTCCAAACTAATCCCATCCCTTGCATGGATCGGGCTGAAAATTGAATGTGATAAACTCCTTAATTAGGACACAACATTGGATCTCTATGAGTCGAATGATATCTGAACACACAAGGTTTATGGAATAACAGGGCATTTCTATTCCACAACAGAGAACATCTCTTGCTAGCTTTGATTCCTACCTACTTTCCTTCCTACCCTGCCTTTCATTCAGATGGAGGGATGTTCCTGCACTAAACAGATGTATCCATTGATGAGAAATGTGTCTCCCCAGACATAACCCACCAGACTCCAGAATTGACATAGTCTAGAGATAGTATTACTATATTAAAAACTCTGAGTATGAGTACTAAGATGAGTCCATGTACATGGGCACTAGCTACATCTAGACAAATCAGTCAGTCAATCAATCATTCAATCAATCACATTATTTATATCCTGCCTGTGACTCAAGAAATGTGTTCTGATTTCTCCTGTTATTCTAGAATCATGGGTGACTATCCCAGGAGAATCCTGTGGTCATAACAGTCAGCCAGACACTTTCATTTTTTGACATTTATGAGTCCTATTCCATAAAATGTCCTTTTATGAGATTAGGAGATAATGCTTTTGTTTATCTCAGTTGCAATCTCCTTGCAATAAACAGAGGAATAGTTAACTTTTGACTCTGCCCCTCACTGCAGATTTATAGAGCTGCCAGCTATATTTAAAGAGTAGCAAAGGAAATGGTCATAACATTTAGCACTCTGCAGTCTTTTAGTACCATTAATTAAGCTGGTGAAGTATCAAGAATCATGTTTATCAATAAAGGTTGATAAAAAAAAATCCAAGCTTTGCTGTGTCATAAGAAATACTTAATACAAAATAGTTCTGTTCCTTCTCATTGGAGGTTCATGGCACCTTAATACTAATGAAAATATCAGACAAGTTATGGTCTAACTGATGAAGGAATCTTTCCTTCCCACTCCTTCCTGACATTTTTCATACAAATGAACATGTCCATGTAGTGTAAGAGAGAGGTGGCAATTGCATAGATAGATATGGTCAAGATAGTTTTACTACATGTTGTGTACTTATTATTACATTGTGCCCTTGTTTTATGCAGGGGATCCGTTCTGGACCCCTCTCCCACTTAAAACAAAAAATACATATGCTCAAGCTCCATTACAAGTAATGGGGCTTGTGTTTGTGTCAGCGCTCACCAGCGCCAACAGTGCGTGCACCACAGGCGTGCGTGCCATTGATTCTTCTGGCACATAGCTCTGGAAGAAGCAGCATTGCTTTCAGCGTATGATGTGGGCGCACTGTATTATGTACATATTATGGAGATCGTATGTACTGTTTCCTCAAGTATTACCATTCTCAAAAAGAATGTGCCTTATAGATAAAACTGCATATCTCCCTTAGTATTGCAGTGCATTCAAAATGTCAGACATGCAAATTACACATTTGTATAGCAACTTCCAAGTGGCATTTACCTCCCTGCCCATTTTGACAACTTTTAGAGTTCATGAACATTGCAAACATGTTTTTCAATCATTTTGTGATTAATGGGCATTAAAAAAAATCCTCTTTGCTGCATAGCCTATGATAACCACTACATATACATGCTGACCCACAAAATCATGGAGGTGACAGCCAGGTTTCAGCATATCCTTCCCAACTGTGATATGCATTTTGAGAGGAGACATCTAAGGCCGTACTTGTCATGTTTTGTAACATGGAGGCAGAATGTACATCTTGTTCCACTCATGTCATGCAAAATTAAATACAAAGAACAACATGTTGGCTTTAGATTTGAGGGGACTTTTAGCAAAGTTCCTCACATTTTAATTTCTCACAATGCTCCAGAATGAAGCTTTTCATGAGTATTTGGATCAGTTATACCACTGCTACCAAATTGGAGGAGAGAGCCTGGGAAATTCAGCACTGGTGCCATCCTAGGTCTGATAAAGGGGTCTTACTCCATTTAAATTTACATCACTGCTCCATGGTAAAGCAATGCCAAAGGGCAATGTGAGAAATTGCCACTACCCCTCGTGAATAGAAGAGGGATGTAGGATGAGGGTGCTGAGAGGCTCTTCCAAGGCACAGTGCCAGCTGCCGTATGGTGCCAGGCACTGACATCATGCCAAACACCATGTCCCAGGTTTCTGTCTTTGGATGAAAGTGAATATCTTGTTTTACTTTGCTGAGATTCTTGAATTCTTAAATGTGAACCACTCTTCCTTCCAATTAAACTAGGGCTGACATGTAGCTCTTTCACTTGGCTAAGCTATTGAAACATCACATATTCAAAACCATCCTTGTAAAGATAAAGGATAATGCTGTGAGGGGGGAAAAAAGGCTGGGAGATGCATTGCCAAGCTGGGAATTAATCCGTGCCTCCTGTGTTCCTCTGTATAAGCTTCCAACCTGCTGCCATGTATATCAATGAATTAAAACAGCAGTGAAAAGATGAACAACAGAAGGGGGAAAGAAACACAAATCTTTCCATAGTCTATCCTGGTAACTGTAGATTTATATACAAAGTTTCTTTATCATGAGAGCCTATATTATGTTTCGTGACAACAACTCTGGGACTGTGAAGAAATTTTGGTAAGGAAAAGAATAAGTCTCTCAGGAGGGTGTGCAAAATGCTTAGTGCACCATTAAAGGTAAATGTCAAAAGTCTGCGCCAATACTACCACCACATTTTGGTTTCAAGTACCATTTTCCTTGAGGAAAACATCCCAGTTACAACTTCCTGGCTATAATTAGCCTAAATGGATAGCAATTACAGGTTTCTTTGCTTCTTAATAGTTGATTGTCTTGTGTTTTTTGTCACTGAACACTTGAACAGTGTCTTTAGAGGTGATATTCAGAATAGACGTTGAGGACAGAAGTGTTTACATATAGGTTTACAATGCCTGGAAGAACATTTTGTCTGAGAAATCATCAGGAATGCATTACCTTTATCAACATATACATAAGATACGCACAAGCCTATTGCAAAGGCTACAATCTCAAAACTGCTGGCAGGGAATTAATCTCCCATGAAGACAACTGGACATAATGGATTGGATTGGGACTTGGGAAATCCAGGTTCTGGGTCCCACTGAGTGACCCTGGGCCAAACACGCTCTCCCTCATCCTGACCTATTTTACATGTTTGTTTTGAGGATAAAATGGAAAGAGAGTCACATGCGCTGACCTGAACCCATGGGATGAAAGTTGGGATACAAGTAAGAGATTTAAATACCTTCAAGGCACCAGATCCCACCTGGTCTTAGAAGTTAAGCAAGGTCAATCCTGATTAGTACTTGGAGGGGGCCCACCAAGAAATTCTTGGTGTTGTGTGCTATATTTGAGAGGAAGGTAATGGCAAACAATTTCTAAGTATTCCTTGTCTACGAAAATACTATGAAATTCATGGCATCACTATGTTGGCAGTGGCAAACAATTTCTGAGTATTCCTTGCCAAAGAAACTCCTGTGAAATTCATGGCCAGACTTCCTGAATTTTGGAATTTGTGGAAATAGCTCACAAGATAACTGCTCTCTGATGTTTCCTTGGCTTCAGAACATAGGGGACCTGTGGAAATCTCCCATGATGTGTGTATTGCATCCACTGGTGGGAGAAGTGGCATTTCTGGCTAGGAAATTAGGGGAGTTGTTATCAAAAAAAGCAAGATTTCTAAACTCTGTATTATGTTTATATAAAACATGTAGTCATGCTCACCTGCAATGTTACTGTACAGAAGTCATATTAAATAGAATCAGAGAATCATAGAGATTGAATAGACCACAAGGGTCATCTAGTCCAACCCCCTGCAGAAACAGAAATGAGAAATGTCTTTTAAGTGACAAAACTGATGACAATCATGAAAATCTGTATTTCTTGCAATGAACTCACAAAGTATAGTGTAATACATTACTGCTTTAGAATAATGATCATTCCTAATCATTATACTATTATTGATTTGCCTGAGACATAAAGCCAATGCTTAGGTTGTATAACAACAATTAGAAATGTATAGCAAGTCCACTACTTAGCAACTCAGAATGGATTCAGATGACAATTTGCTATCTATAAATTTCACCCCTTGTCAACTGCAAGTGCCTGGCAATCTGTTGCATTTGACTATAGCTTATGCTCACACAAGGCCTAATTTCCATGTGATTGCTGAAGTATGACAGAGTATTTACACTTTGCAGGATAGGATACATTAGCATGCAGTCACAATCACCCATGAAATGTAAATGTCTTTCCTCAATTTACCCTCAGTGAAAAAAAATTGATTAGAATGGGTTTGTAATTTATCACATTTTTCTATCCCTCCTTCAGTTTTATTTGCTTTTCTGCCATGTTGAAACACAGTTGTCCACATAACAAAGTGCCATTGCGAGGACAAAATGGCCCCTTGACAATCTGCACCTGTACTGGGATTCCCTTTCTCTAATGAAGCTGGCAAATGGCAGATGCAATCTGAGTGAGTCCAAGCATGTTCTTTCCTTTTGCCTTTATTATTCCCCAGAAGGGTCAAGAATGTATCCATTTGGGAGCGTTGCTTTTTGAATGTCATTGCTTTTTGCCTTTTATTCATTTATTTCTAGGTCCTTTCTTTGGTCCTAATTATTTACAAGTGAGGAACCAAGATGTTTGGTGGTAAATAACAGTATTCTGCAGGGTTTATGCCTGCTATCCTTTCTTCTATCCTGTAGAACCAGCCTGCACTAAAGCCCTGTAGTGTCTTCCACAAACATGTTGGGATGTTTCTCACTTAGGTCAATCGTGACAATTATTAGAAGTGGCACATATAAACACCAAAAGCAAGAGGCATTAACAGGTCTATTCACTGAGGGTTCTGCACCCTTTTGACTAAAAAGGTCCTTTTAAACAAAAGTAACATGTCTAATCTGTGTAAATGTCAAGATTTTTGTATTTGTTAATTCCCATCTCCTTGATGCGCAACATTCCCAACTGTGTGTGGGCTTCATGGAAAGGTACAGAACCAAAATATCATTCTGGTACATTTGTTAACTCAGGGAGGGGGGGAAGAGGAAGGCGGGGGGGATAGGAGAAATGGAAAATGATCCAAAAATGCACTTATGTGAATTGCACTTACGAAGCATTCACTTACGCACTCATTTTGCCTTGCATCCATTGGGAATTTAGAGCAATAGTGTTCGCTGCGTGAGCCCTATTGTCCATGAGAACTATATTACAGTGTACATCTTATACAAACTGATATATAACTGATGCACAATGCTTCAAAATGGAATATGCAGACAACACAAAGTATTGGTGCTATTTTGCTTTCTTCCATTAAATTTGTGTCAGAGAACTAGTCTTTTTAAAACATAGCTGAACATGAAATACCATTAAAGGCATTTTAGTTGCTTCTGGGGAGCAATTTGGCCATTCCTAGGGCAAGATCAGATGAATCCCCAATAACACTTGCAGTGATGTGGCCAGAGCTTTCTGTTTTTTCTTACAAACCTAATTCCAGAGAAATGTGTAAGTATGCCACACAGGTACTGACTATGTCTTTTTAACAATGGTATTATTTGCCACACATCAGGTTGCTTTGCAATTCAGAGTGGCAGTGCTCTAAAACGGTTTTGTGGCATGTCATGGAGGCTGTTGCTTGAAAGCAATAGTACATGGTATAATAGGGAGCAGGTTCCACAGAAGCTATGGGAAAACAGCAATTAGCCCATTCTCCCTCCCACAACATGATTTTCTCAGAAACGCATGCCTCAGCAATATATGTGTACGCCTTCAAATGACCAATATAAAATGTGTAGGTGAGGAAAGGCATGTTCCATGTCAAACCATTTGAGGAATCTCCTCTTCTAAAAAGCACACTAAACCTATCATCTTGCATAGCTCTATAAATTATGCCACACTTCAACTTTCATTCATAGGTTAGTAAATATATAGTGAGATGTGTCACAATTGTTTACTGCAAGGATGGATGACTGATGTCCTTGCAGTAAATAGCTGTTAGAACTCAGATGTTATTGAAGTTTAATTCTCATTAGCCAAATCAACATGGGATGGGCGTCAGAGTCCAAAAACATTGGGAGACGCACAGGTTCACTAACCCTGATCTACTACTGTCTGACATTGACAAGTGGGTGGGGGGCAGCAGATTAATTAACACTTTCTTGATCATGCCTTGGATGAGAATCATGAATAACCCTGCATATTATTGGAACCTCTACTCTAACTCAAGGAATCTTTCCTCCTGTCTGTCCTGTTCAAGATTCCCCATACCTTGGATGAAACATTGATCAGAACAGTGACTGCAGCCAAGAAATCAAGAAAACTAAGAATGGGAAGGGCAGCTGTGAAAATACTAGATCTTAAACTGTAAAGATCTGAAACTGAGCACTAAAGTCAGAATACCAGCCATGGTATTCCCCATCACCATGTATAGATATGATAACATGACAATGAAGAAAGTGGAGAGAAAGAAGATAAACTCATTTGAGATGTAGCACTGAAGAAGAGTGCTGTGGATTCTGTGGATTGCCAAAAAGACAAATAAATAGATCCTAAAACAAATCAAGCCTGAACTCTCTCTGGAAGCTGAGATGACAAAACTGAAGTTGTAATATTTTGGCCACATCATGAGAAGGCATGAATCATTAGAAAAGGCAACAATGCTATGAAAGGTAGAAGGCAGAAGAAAGAGAAGAAGACCACATGCCAGATGGCTGGACTCAATCAGGAAGTCCACTATATTACTCCTCCTGGGAAGGAAGAAATGGTATTGTATCTGGAAATGTGGCAGTAAATTTAAATAGGCCTGGAGTGGGATATAAAACCATATAGTTTCAATAGACCCAGAACTAACCTCTTAATATTAATATAAATGTATACTTCTTATCTTGATTCCCCACCCCGATTTCCCCTTCAGTTAACTTCTGTTCCTTTAATGCTGTATATTTTTTTTAAAGAGCTTAACATTTCAGAAAGTCATAGACTGATTTTTTTAAAAAGTCTGGGATTGTGTGCTATTAGGCCATGGATTCTTTCAGAAATACACACACTTAAAGTAAATATGAAAATCAAGACTCTGGAGGCATTTGGACACAGGTAATCAGGATGTAATTCTCACCCATTTCTTGTCAGCTACAACTCAGATCTCCATAATTCACTCTTGAACAAAAAATAAGTACAGAAAGTGAGGTAGATGTTACACATCACTGTGAGGTAGATGTCATACATCACTGGCTACCATTTAAAGTAACAGACAAACAAAAAAACCCTACCCAATATTTGGAAGAGGACTGACTAATTTCCAAAAATAATAGCAGCGAAGACTTAAAAATGTGGAATATTTCTGAAATTAAATTAATTACTATTCTAGGTGTGTCATACACAATGCCCATTTCTTTTTGCCTATTACAGTGTGATGTTGCCTACATTTTCCTTAAGTCTAAGAATTTGTGGGAGAGGGCTTCTCAAGAACTGAGTAAATAGAGTATTGAATAATATTTATGTTTCACTTTCCTTCACAAAATATGGATCATTATGAATCATGCCTAAAACTATTGCACTTACCCCAAGCAGAAAACACTGACAGATGTTGTAACTACTGTATCTATTGTGTTCAAGTCTAATGAATAAAATGTCAACGGAAAATACAAGGGAGATGTATTGAGACAGCATAAGAGAACCACATTTTTTCACTGTTCTGTTTGAAGAATTAATTAAAATGCTAACTGTGTCTACTCAAAAGCAAGCCCCAGTGATCCCCTTTCTTTCTAGGCAAGTATGCATAGAACTGCAGGCCTCATTGCATTGCAAAAACCACAAGAAAGCATGTGATCAAATGGGCAGAAATTTTTCATACAATTTTAGTGTCCTGTTCAACTACTGAAAATGTCTCCTTCATCTGCCACTCGTAGTAACCTATCATATTCACCAAAATATAGATACATATTTGAGCATAATGACACCAGCCAACATTTACATGTGGTGACCCACCAAAACATGTTCTTATATCTTGGTGCATTTTCCCTTGAATTGTGTAGCAAAAGCAAATTTCACCCACCCACCCAGAACAAATCTTGCAAAGAAAAGCCTGTAATAGGTTCACCTTTGTGTTTCCATGTCATAAATGAAGGCACAGAACAACAACAACAACAGCAACAACAATGGCAAGTTTGTAAAAAAAAAAGTTTTCTATTTGCTCTTGATTTAGTTAAAATTTCAAATGAAAATAACAAAGTGCTTCTGTCGTTTGTTAAATAATAGATGTAACCAAAGAAAAATGTCGTAATATGTAATGATGTTTCTATTTAAAATCAGACTCTGTGTTTCTCCTTTTAAATTACCAATGATCTCTGCAATCTCTCCGTGTCACTTTGAAAAGGAACTATCCTTCTTGAGGACAAAAAAGCCACTGAGAAATGGGTTGCAATATTTATGTAGCCTTTCTGAAACTTTCTTTCAATTCTCCTCTCTTATCTGGGAAAGTATCTCTGTCCTTAAAATATGACAATACGTTTGTTAATGTAGCCCCAATCCCAAAATGTGTGCATGCTCAAAAGGTGAGCGGATTTTATGAATGTGGGTTTGCCCATTCATTTCAATAGAGAAATCCAATCCATGTGGATGTTCCACACCAATAAATCTTGAGATGGAAATATATATATGCCTTTGTCCACCATACCCATGTTGACAAGAGACTGTTGTTGTGCTGCTGTTTTGCCTTTGGCAGTCCAGTTGCAATCACACACTACATCTGGTTGGATTGTCAACCTAATTCTGGAAGCAGTCATAAAACCTGGTTAGATCTCCCATGAATACCCTGACAGCTTATAGCTTATTTAGGCTTTGAGGAGCTCTTCTGGCATAGTTTCCAAGTGTGTGTAAGGAAAATGACCTACTTGCGAGCTTGAAGCCTTTGTAGTTTACAGTGCCAATTTCTGACCAATTTTCAGGGATACAAAAAAATAAAATCACCACCAATGAGCAACAAAGTTGCATGTGTTACCTTGCTTATTTTCTTCTTTTCACTCTAGCTATGTTTATGCTCCATCTGATGCCTTGGCATGTCCGTTGCTGCTAATAGTCCTCTTTCCCTTCCCCATAAGGTTGGTCTCAGCTGCACATGAGGCTCAGTTCTTACACAGCTGCAGCAGCATCAGCAAGGTGAAGTGAGGGAGCTCTTCAGGGAGGGCAGAGCAAATTAAAGCTCACCACAGGAAAGTTTTGCCCCTGGCACTGTTCTTATGCAACAGCTGCAGATACAACAACTATCATCTGACATTCTGACATATACGTTGAGCAAAGCAGCAAGCGAGCCAATGCCTACACAATATCGCACAGGACTCCAAGTCCCAGCCTTAAGCAAAACAGGTGTATGACATCCTGTTGCTAGTCTTTGGAGGTTACGGGCATGAGCAGAGACATCTGAGAGAAGAGCACATGAAAATAACAAAAAAAAGAGGTTAGGGCTTGGGTTGACAAGCTCATTGATAACATTTTAGATGGAACAGACCTGCATGTTGAGTACAAATTGCTCCTAATATCTCTTTGTAGACTGCAGGCCACAGTCAGAGAGGTAATAGGTTCATTATTCATTATTTTAGGCAAGCAAATTTTCTATGAAAAGGAGTCCACACTAACCCAGAAGGCTCTCATTTGTCATGGGGTTTTGACTCAAAAAGATGTTTTAGTACCAAAACAATATGGGAAAAAATATGTACCTCAATTACGTTCCTGCTTGAGATTAAATAAATAAGGATGCTGAAATCCTTTTGTAAATATTTGGAGGGAAAGCCCGCTTCAGTGCATTGGGTTTTAATGCTCCAAGGCTAATTGAGTGTTTGCTGTGAGGCATGTATGTTGGCAAAGTTTTGTTGAAATTATCTTTATATCACTGTGGCCAAAAAAAGCCTGGAAAAAATCAGAACAAAACATAATCTGCCTTGAAATGTAAGCCTATCCATTAAATGAACAGCAGAATACTTTAAAACAATGGAAGGATACCTCCTTCTGTTATTCATCATTAGTCATGTTACCTTTGCTGTAGTCCAATACTGGAATGTAAACTGTCATTTTTATGAGATCGCTGCTTCATTACACACAGCACACTAAGCTAATCAGCCTTTACCAAGTTGGCATATTTCTGGGAAAGAAAAAAAGTATATTAAAGTATGGATGCATGCATATAAAAGATGCTCTGAAGAGCACTGTTGGATATTAAAGTTAGCATCTGCCATTGTCTGGTTAACAATTGGCAATTAACAGCCAGTTTCCGGAATGGCTGATGAAACCACAGATGGCTGATGAGAACTACACTTGGTCTTATTGGGTATAATTGTACAGTATATTAGGAAAATACAAGTTTAACCAGTTATACTTTAAAAAAAAGAGGGGGGAGATAATAAAGTAAAATGACAAGAGACCATGTATTCCTGCAAACTCACAAGCTTTGTATTTCAATGCCTCTCACTTGCTGGAGAGGATGAACAACAAACTCAAATGAAAGAAAATAAAAATAAGACAATACTACTGATTCTTTGGATTCATTTAAAAGTTATTAAATCCATTAAGGACAAGTCTGGTTTGTATAACAATATACATAGGAAGAATGTTATTTAGAATTTGATCAGCACATATCTAGCACCCAGTATAGACAGTGCTACCTGGAAGCACTTCACATGATAAGGAAGTCTACACATACAAAAATGAATTTTCTAATATAGCGACTTAAATATATTTGCTAGTTCCAGTTTTGGACCAGATACTTTGAAACCTACAGTATATAAAGTTGACTTACAAAATTATGATTGATTTTATGGGTTTACTCTATTTGGGTCTGGCATTTGAATTTAAGCCTGTGGCAACAATTTCTAGTATTAGATGACAGATAGATCACACACACACACACACAGAGAGAGAGAGAGAGAGAGAGAGAGCATATCTCCACAGTGGCAGTTTGTGAAAAATGACATCACTTGCATCTGTTTAAAATGATAATCCAAACTAGAGGTTGTGGTATTGTACTGTTAGCATTGTCTTTATATTTGATCCTGAACACTTGTTTCCCAGCACCAAGCCTCATAGCCAGGCACATTAATGACACTTTTTGTGATTTTAAATCTCAAATTTATACTGAATCAATAATACTATAATATTGCTTCTTTTTTCTTTTCTTTTTTCCCCTTCTTTTTTTAGCAGAAAGACAGTGTAAGAGCCCAAATGTAAAATGTGCAGAAGAAATGGCTTGCTCAAAAATCAATTACAATCAATAGAATATTTTCCATTAATAGACATAGGGATTGGGGGAAATAGTTTGCAGAATTGTGTGGCCCAATCCTATGTTAAGACCACTGAAATCCTTGAGAAACCATTTTGAGCAATCCTATGCATGATTGTTTGGAAGCAAGTCCCACTGTGCTCACTTAAGATCTCTCCTCTTTTTCTTTTCAGTGCCTCTTCAGCATTAAAATTATAACTGAATTCACTTTTCATGTGATCCTCTTTAGGATCTAGCTATTTGGAAAAAGTGATCATTCCAAGCATCGTATTTCTGGGAGAATAATTTGCATGGTTTAATTATTAGATTGGGTTTCATGCTTAGGAGGAATGATGTTTATAGAATGCTTTCCAAAGAAGCTTGTGAAAGATGTGC
>NC_056524.1:188925403-188927716 GCF_019175285.1 Sceloporus undulatus
TGAGAAAAGGATAATCAAAATGATCTACCCTCCAGCTACTGAAATGAGAGCTAATATCTTGGTCCAGCCTTACCAATTGACTGCTTCAAGAACCTGTGAATCAAGATGGGGTTTCAGAGATACAAACATTGTTGACAAGTGGTGTTTGAGTTAGCAGACTTTCCTAAAAACTGTAGTATATTCACTGGTAACTTCACAACTTGATTTCTGTAATGCGCTCTACATGGGGCTACCCTTGTGCCTAGTCCAGAAACTTCAACTAGTGCAAAATATGGCAGTCAGGCTGGTCGCTGGAAAAACTAGGAGTGACCGAATAACACCTGTCCTAAAATCTCTTCACTGGCTGCCTATTAGTTTCCGGGCACAGTACAAGGTGTTGGTTATAACTTTTAAAGCCCTACATGGCTTGGGTCCAACTTATTTGAGGGATCGCCTACTCCCATATAATCTGCCCCTTACACTCAGATCATCTGGGAGGAATATATTACAGCCTTTAAAAACTAGACTAACTGCTACCTCCCAGAGGGCCTTCTCTGCAATTGCTCCCAGACTATGGAACAGCCTGCCAGACGAGATCCATCAAATTGCCATCTTAGACAGCTTTTAAAAAGCTGTCAAGACGGCTCTCTTCCAGCAGGACTTTCCTGAATAAAAGTATCCAGCCACAGAATGATCACCCCTCACATCATGTATTAGCCCACCACTATGTCCTCGTTATATTTTTATTGTGTTATTAACAGATATTTTAATCTCCAATTTTAATTGTATTATGTTTAATCCTGTTTTAAGGGGGGGGATTTGGAACATAATGTTAAATGTGGATATTTTAATGTGTTGTGAGCAGCTTTGATTGTCTCGTCACAGAAAAGCGAGATAAAAATAAAAGTTTTATTTATTATTATTATTTATTCCTATATTCCCCAGTTGCTGTTTTGCACATTTCTGTCTAGGCATTTACATGCATTATATACTTATTGTGGCTTCTTGGATTTTTTTAAACCACATCCTCTCTGTTCCCGCATCATGTAGCCTACAATTTTTTTTTCCTCTTCCCTCTCTCTCCTCCATTGGACTATATATTTGATTTTGCAGAGTAAGTAAAATTATATATATATATATATATATATATATATATATATATATATATATATATATGAATGAGAGACCAGGCTTATTCCTTTCTCCATAACAGGCTTGTATATGTGAGTGGTTGTTGGACTAGTTGTTGTTCAGCTTCTGCTTTGCCAATTTGATTATTCTGCTTGAGAGATCCACAACTATCGTTCACATTTTTCAACAGATTCTACTTTGGCTTGAAGCACCAGATCAACCAGTCGCCAGTTCTTGCTTCATTTTTAATGACAGACATATGCCCTGAGTTTGGGGTGGTGACTGCTTCACCCCATCAGCATTCATAAGTGCTTGATGTACTGAAATATGTATGGCCCTTCATGCTTTGAGCTGTTTTGAAAGGAAAGGCTCTGACTGGGATCAAGCAGTCCAACACACTTGTGTCTCTCTGCCCCCCCCCCCCCCCCCCCCCCCACACAGAGAGCTCCTAAGTGGATATGATTTAACCTCATACTGTTCTACAGGGAGGATGGGTGCGTAGTCATGTGAAAGAAGCCAAGGAAACACACCTTAAACACACACACTGCCTGCTATACATTGGTCATTGCCTTCATGCAGTGAAAGAGAGAAACTTCCGACATATTCACACTCAGGTCCAGGTAAGGGTTGGAGGAGGTACATCCTAGCTCAGTATTTATGCTTCTACCAACACACCATGAGTATGGGAGGCTACAGCAAGAAAGAAGTGATATTGAGAAGCAGGATGAGCAGCAAGTAGTTACTCCAAAAATGCTATAACATGATAATAAAATTCTCTGCTTTAGAAGATCAGCCCCACAGGACTCACAACACTGTCAAAGAAAGACTGAGCAAAGAATAAAAGGAGGACTGCTCTCATAGAGCAACACAATTTGCAAATGGAGAAGGAGGGTGTTCCCCCCCCCTCTTTCATTACATTACAACCCAGGGTCATCCAGTGAAGCTGACTGATTGGTGATTCAGGACAGACATGTATTTTTTCACCTAGTGAAGCAGTGGAATTCAATGCAGTATGTACATCTTAGATATCAGGGGAAAACAGGATTAGAGAAATTCATCCAGCATAAGTCTATCAGTGGATACAAAGTATTATGAATCTATATCTTCTCAGTATCTCAGAATTGCCCAGTCCTTCAATTTCTGGGCAACAACATTGTGTGTGTGTGTGTGTGTGTGTGTGTGTGTGTGTGTGTGTGTGTGTGT
>NC_056524.1:188927726-188952726 GCF_019175285.1 Sceloporus undulatus
AAAAGAACTCCTATGCTTCTGTCATAGTTGCAAACCTCCTATGTACAACTTTTTAAACAAAAACAGAGCACTGAATTAATAGGCAAATCTTGGGAAAGTTACTTTGGGGCTCTCCAGACCACCTCAAAGGGGTGGGCTGGAGGCGTCCAGCTTTCCTCCGGTGGGATGCTGCAGCAGTCAAACTGCGTGGTGTCCCTCTGGATCAAAAAGAACCCAGAAAAACTGGGTTCCTCTTGGCATGCGCAGATGCCATCATCAGTGCACCATTGTCACACTGTGATGTGTCTATGATGCAAGCACGGCGCCCAGAGGTGTGGACGCAGTGCAGCGCTTGCGTCGTGCACGTGCACTCCATATGGATGGTGCCGCTTAAAGATGGTGCCGTCCATATGTTCTAGGGTTCCAGAGCATCCAGATGCTGCGTGCTCCAGAACCCTACAATTGGCCCCAGGGTTCCGCAAACCGGCGGTCTGTACCAGGCCTTTGTCAATTAGAAAAAGTAGTTATGGCCAGTAGCAATAGTGTTTGGGAAACCATTGGAATTGTAGTCAAAGAGTAACTTTTTCCAGTTTCATCCAGTAAGCCATTGGTCAAATCTAGCAAGATGGTTCTTGAATACTTACCTTGTTGACTGCAGTAGTACATTTTACTGGCATAACAGCATGTACTGATGCTGCTGTAATTCTGTAATCCCTCATTTTGCAATTTACACTAGAGAAGACACATATAAAAAGTGATGGGAGGTTTTGGCAGAAGAGGTCAAAAATGTTATGAACCATTAAAGCCTCTTGGTCATCTTTGAGCCTTCTACACTGAGGCAATGCTACATTCTTCAAAAAATATAATTGGATTGCATACCTAGCAGGCAAAATTGCACCGTGCTGCCTTTCTACTTGTCTCACACTGGATGTTGCATAGTGAGCTGAAGAATTATAAACCCACTTGCACAGTAAAATCATGATTATTGATGATTGATTATGAAAGGGGCATACAGTGGATGTTCCAGCAGTATCAGGACAAGCCATTCTTTCTCTCTCTGCCACTCACACAGTGATGGTAAGATTGGGATGTTAATATGTCACTTCTGCTCTTGTCTTACAGGTTTATTGTGATTTGTTTTTCATAACCACTATAAAAAGGGGGTGGAATTTCAAGGAGCCTTTAATGACAGAGTCCTTGAGTGCTATGGATTTTGGAACTGCTCAGCTTTGGTTCATAGTTCAATAATTCAAAATTACATAAGGTACAACTTCGACAGCTTTTCCTGGTGCTAAGACAAATTTAATGCAGCACAGTATTTTGATTAGGTCCTCTAAATTTACGTGATTCTAGGCATGACCTTGAAAGCACATAACCAGATATTCTTGTTCCAAAGGCAAGCATTCCAGTAAGACATATGGGAAATGTCTTAAGAATGAATCTGCAAGTAGAAGTGCCTGGACTTTGGAAGCAGAGATTAATCTGGACAGCAAATAAGATGCCTCTATTCTATTTTCATCTGTACTGTGTACTGGGATGCTGCCTGAGTTTCCTCATGCCTTTTGCCCAAGTAATGATTTTCTTACCTTTCTTAATATCCCTACCCCATCCCTTTTTGAACATCCAGCTTGAGAAAGGTTTTGGGAAAGTGAAAAGATACTACCTTGGTACTTTATGGGTTTGGGATGGTCCTGAAAAATATATTACTTCACTATCCTTTAGAACAGAGGTGGTCAAATCCTTTGGAGATAGGGCCCATTTTTCATATTGAACCCCATAGCAGGCCTTATAGATTTGGCCATCTATAACTGATAGTGTGTTACTTCCACTTTTAGTTTCTAAACTAAACATCAACTAAACATAAAGTTGAACATAAACTTTGGAGGGGGTAGAGGTAACAGGGGTCAAGTTATCTGAATCAATGTTTTGTGGAAATCTCAACATTTTTCAGCTGATTTTCAGCCATTTTTAAATCAGGGGGATATATTGCCTCTTGGGACGCACAAGAAGGCATGGGACTGCAAGAAAAGGTAGACACTTTCCCCCACTCCTACTCTAGGGTCAGGGTTGGTACCACAGTTAGATAAAACAAAGTGGTCACTTTGAGAGACAGATGCTAATGAGTGGGAAGCAATGCTATGTGGACCACGCAGCATACCTTGTATAGCCTAAGCTAGTTTGCTACCCTCAGGTGTAGTGAAGGATGAAGTACCATCTTCAGTGCTAAAGCAAGGTTGAACTGTAACTATGGCTGGTTTTTATATATGGAATGAGAAGAAAACACCATCATGCCTTTACCTTCAGGTAACAAAATTTCCTGGTGCATGACTGTGTTAGGATCCTGTCTATAAATCAACCAGCCTAATGTATTAGGAGATATAAGGATCCATAAGGGGCCATTGCATCCAGACCTGAATCAGTGTAAACTTTTTGACCATTTATAGTCTTAATTTTCCTGGTGTCACTATATTCTTCTTTCATGTGCTTTCTAATTATTACCTGCTTATTATCCTGCTCCCTTCCTTCTGAAATTCTGCATGAGTGCATATCTGCAGACCATGGTTCTAGCAGTGCTGATGGTGATTTTCTTGCTAGTCAGATTTTTGATGTATCTTCATCTCCTCACGTTCTATCTTTTGTACAAGCTTTAGCAATGGTTGTATTTAGCTGAGTGGCTGAAACGTTCTGCACATGCAAGGAGAATGTGGTGCCTGCTAATGATAGCCAGTCATTGGCACACTGTAGTCCCACAGAATTTCATCATTAGTATTCTGACCCATGCAAAGTTATGACTAAATCCAATTGTTAATACAGTGCACCCTTACTTCATGCAGGTGATCCATTTTGGACTCCCCCGCGTAAAGCAAATACCACCTATGCTCGAGCCCCATTTAAATGAATGGGGCTCATGCATGCAGCAGTGTAGTGGCGCAGCGGCACGCGCACGCCACAGGCACGTGCCCTATTCATCCCTATGAGACACGCTGCCCCTTCTCCCCATGCAGCTTTCAGCGTATGCTGAAGGTTGCGTAAAGCACACCCGCGTATGACGCGGGCACACTGTACCAACTGAAGTAGACCCACTGATGCAATGGGAGCATAGTAACTGAATGGTTGCATACCTTCCATTAATTCAATTGGTTCACTATAGTAAGAAGTAACAACTAGATTTAGGCCTCCATCTGCAATCCTATGGTCTGGAGATTCCTCCCTTGGAGGTCTTAGTTAAGCTCTTAGTCAGCATCTAGGCTGCAGAAGTAATGCCATTTGACAATACTTTACCTGCCATGGCTCAATGCTATGGTATTCTGGGATTTGTAGTTTTGTGAGATATTTAGCCTTCTCTTGTCCAGAACAAACTACAGATCTCAAGATTCCATAGGATGGGGCCATGGCAGTTAAAGCAGTGTCAAACTGCATTATCGCTACAGTGCTGATTCAGCTTAGAAGAATATCCAGCCACTGGAGAGGTATTCTAGAGTAGCTTCCATTAAAAATTTGGAACCTGAACCTTATGGAAGTAAAGAATGAGGCATGCTGAGATGTGTGGCAGTGGGAAGCCTCCTCAGAATCTATAACTCTCTCAGCCCACAATGATGGGGAATGCATGTAGACCATTGCCTGGGTTAATCTAAATGAATCTACTCTAATTGTTTGTGGAGGAAGAAAGGAGTAAATTGTGTCACTTTTGGACAGATTGGGAGCTGGAGTAACATGGTTCTTGGGCTATGGGCTCCCTTCAGCTCCTATCTGTGGAGTCCTTTAGGCTCTTCATCCACCAGACATCAGCTTCTATGATGCGTCACCCTGAATAGCAGCACGATGGCAACTCTCTTGAGATTATACTGCACTGAAGTACCCAAGCAGGATCAGTTGTCAGTGGCACGTCTCAGAATATTTTGTTTTCAGGTAAATGAACAATGTGTATTGCAATAAATAACTGTAGGCCTAAGATTTTAAGAACATTTTAGAAAGATTCATGGGGTTTTGGAGCTCCATGTCTGGGGCTCTATATATTACATGCAGCAAAGGCTGGCTGCTAGTAGTTCCCCTGAAGACTCAACGTTTTCTTATTTTCTTGCCAATTGTTATGTGCCAGCAGTACACTGGGATGGAAAGGTGTGTTGTTTGATTGTTGTAAAGTATAGATCAGTCATTTAAATTATTAAATTGCGACACTGCAAGTGTGGCCAAATAAAGCACAGAGGTTGTTACTTACTCCCACAAACTTTTATCTTTATTTTCCCCTGTCATCTGCTCAGGAAGCTCTTTTACTATACTGTTTTATTAATATTCTTTTCTGGACATGCATTGAAGAAATTTGATGCAAAGGATGGACTTAACAGAAGCATTCTTTTTTCTTTTTCTTCCTTCCCCACCCCTCCCTTTTCCTCAGCACCTAGGCTGTTTCAAATTAAAGAGAATCTGGCATCAGGAGGCATTGCTATTTTAATCATTCCAATGTGTCCAGTGTGGGAGATGAACTCAAAAGGTGAATATTAAAAGTAGTTGTGGAATTCAGTCATTTCACGAATGAACACATAATAGCCAAAGGCAAAACCGGAAGGCAACTTCACTTCCAATCAGTGTTTCCATTTTATTGAAACCAGATTGGAATTCCTGGAAAGAAGCCTACATATCACATCTTTAATACTAATTTTCATATACTCCAGTAAAACTGTCAGGGTGAATCAGTTGTTGAAGAAAGCTTCCTGTATAATTTACAGATGTGTCTCCCTGTAGCCCATTATTTAGTCCAGAATCAGAAACATGGTTTTGATCATGAATATAGTTTTCTTTTCTCACATGTGCAGGTTTTTTGTTGGACCTAATCTTTTGGTTAAAATTAGCCTTTTAACATCGAAATGTGCAAAGTGCGCTAGGCCTTAGGAGCTTCTTTCCACCATAAGAATTTATCCTTATTGCTTATTGCTCCCATCAATAAGGAAACTACAAATCCCACAATCCCCCAACCAGCATGGAACCTAAATAGTTCCTCCATCCCTTTACCCCATGAAGAAAAACACATTTCTTTGCAAAATGCCAATTAGGCACAACAGCGTTTCCTTTCATGAAAATGGATGTAGCTCTTCTTTACTAAAAGTAACTAAGTATTTTCTGGTTTGTGTTTTAGAGAGACCAATGCAATTGATTATGGCACTAAATAAAAGAAAGTAAGCCACTCCTTCTCTTTCAGAAATAGATGAAAGCCTGCTTGAGTTTTGAACTGATAGTCATTTTGTTTACTTGTTTGATTCCCAGAGAGAGAATGTTCCCAGCAATCTGCCATTTTGCCAAGACATTCTGCCAAGCTCATCCTGCAAAAGCATTTAGGAGAAAGAAAAGGAAAGCATATTTTTTCAAGTTTCTTATTTTTTAAAAAAACAAAGAAACATGAATACCAATAAATATGACATGATAAAAAAATCCCATTATTCCTCTACATAGAAAGGAGGGCTGGGGAGGTGGGACCCGGGGGAAAGGGTCATTTTACAGGAAAATGTTTGGGGGTAATGTTCGGATGCAGAAAACTCAACTTATTGTAGAAGTCCATTTGCACTCTTCCAACTTAGGTAGTATCAGCACTTCTATCAAAGGGCCATTAGTTGGGGTTTATAACTCATCTGTAAAAATTTGCACAGGCTGCAACAATGTGGCATATAATTCTTCCCCAAGCCCCCCTCCCCCTTTTAAGAACATGATCGAGCTATATATCTTCTGCCATAAATATAAATTTCTACAGATTTAAGACATTTCAGTATCTCTAAAGTTCAGAATGTTATTTTTAAATTATTTTTTTAAGCCAGGGAAACTAGGTGCACCTCAGGAGGCCAAGGTCTAAAACACACTGCAGAAATAATCCATTCTATCCTGGCACAATGCCTCCTAATGATGGATTCTGTTTAATTTGAAACTGCCTAGTTGCTGAGGAAAAGGGAGGGGTGGGGAAGGAATGCTCAATTCTGGGAACTGTAGTTTTGTAAGACATTTAGCCTTCTCTGTCAGAGAGCTCTAATGCCACAATAAACTACAGTTCCCAGGATTCCCTAGAAGTAAGCCAGGGCAGTTATAGAGGTTTCAAACTGGATTATTTCTCCAGTGTGTTTTGGGCCCAAGAGTTAGATATGGAGGAGGGCACCAGGCTAACGTTTGCCTTTGTATTTGTCATGGAGAAATCAGTCAGTGGTCCAGATGGTGCCTGACTGCAACTCCTAGTGTTCCTCACCATTGGCAATGCTTGCTAGCACTGCTGAGACCTGTGGCAGAACAATATCTGGAAGGCCTTGGGCTGCTCTATGAGGTGGGCCATGGCTTAATTCATAGTGTTGGGTATAATCTTTAAAAATATCCATTCAAGAACTGCTTGAACCTCTAGAATATAGGTAGGACCATCATGTCACATTGGGCTTGAACAGACAAGCCAAAATAAAGTTGTTTCGGGTCACTTCGGAGGTATGCTGCTTAAATGAGATGCACATCTTAAGAGGCCAGAAGCTGCGCTAAAGCTATGGTCCAGTCCTTAGGATTGGAACATGGCTTTGGCATGGCTTCTGGTCTTTTAGGACGCATGCAGCATTTAAACAGCATACCTCCAAAGTGCTGCAAAGCAGCTTTATTTTGGCTTGTCTGTTCAGGCCCATTGTTTCATATGTGCTGAAATGCATGTTGGAAATACAGGATTTGATCTTAACTTGTTCCTGTTTAGAAAAAATCTACTGAAATCAATGAGACGTCAGTAATCATTAATTTAAGTCTTGAATTTCAGTGTGTTTAGCCTAAATATGATGAAGGTCCTGTCTCCTGTGGCACAGGGAAACCCGGAGTAACCTGGCTTTGAATCTGCCCCAATCCTCCCCTGTTGCAAAGGCCTTTTGTTCCAGTGCTGGGTGGCTGTTGGGATTTGCATCCCACTCAGTCACTGACCACATCCACTGTCTCAACAGGTTGCTTTGTCTGAGATCAGAATAAAGCACCCAATCTTGATCATATGGCTGGGCATCTTGTTTTGACCTCAGAATAGATGACTAGGTGGCAGAGCAGGACATATTCTAGACAGCCATCTGACATCAGGGCTCTGGATCTTCCCAGAAGATCAAGAGCAAATAGTAACTTATTTGAATGCATATAATTTTAATTAATTAATTTGTTTTATTTATATGCTGCTATTCCAAAGATCATAGTGGTGAACAGCAAGTAAGCTAATTTGCCCCCAACAGTCTGGGTACTCATTTTAGCGACCTCGGAAGGATGCAAGCCTGAGTCGAGCTTGGGCCCTTTTGCTGGTCTTGAATTCGCAACCTTGTGGTTTTGAGTGAATGGCTGCAGTACAGGCATTTAACCACTGCGCCACCAGGGTATCATACTCAGTTCTAGTTCTGAACAGCTGTTGTCCGGTCTGTTCACACCAGAATTGGTGTTTTGGCTGGGCTTCACCAGTCTCCCCTCTCAGAGGATGCAGGAGGTTTTATTTGGCCCATGTAGGCAGGGCCCGAGTCTATATCTAACCAATAGATTCCTATGCGACACCACATCTAGCTCTTCAAAGAAGTGAAGAGGAGGTGGAGGAGAAAAAATAGAGTGGTGTAACATTTTCACCTATAAATATGGTGGTGGGGATTTAGGGTATTGTGTTGTCTCACAACCAGATTTGTATATACCTGTAGCTCATTACAAAGTAAAATCCAAATGATGTCAGGAACTATTATACTTTCTGCCTTCATTACAAATTGGTGGTTACCTTTGCCTTCTTCCACAGATGCCTACAAACATCTAATAATAATAATAATAATAATAATTTGTTTTATTTATATACCGCTATTCCAAAGATCATAGTGGTGAACAGCAAGTAAGCTAATTAGTAAGTAAGCTGAGAAATGGAGTATCTTCACAGGGGACAACATTTTTCATGAAATGCCCCCCCCCCACACACACACACACACATTACATATCAAACCTAAATTAATTAAATTCCAGCACAGGGAAACACCCACAGAGACTTTCAAATATCAAATTTCACACAGTCAAATTCATGGATTTCATATGGGTTTTTATAATACACTTTATATTATAATCCCTTCATACAGTGATTGGGAAATCATTTTCTGAAGAATTTCATAATCTGGTCCTTCAGTCCAATCACTGATAGCTGTAATCATTGAAAGGATTATTGATAGAATAACTGAGAAGTATTCCACCATTATGCAATGCTTATTGTGATCTTCAGCCCTTTTAAATATTAAAGGATTTGTTATGAAAACATAGTAGTTCACTTCTATGTTCACTTACCTGCAAGGTAAAATGTAACCCCAGGAGACAAGGATTATCTTCTGTCTGAAGAAAATGAGAATGAGAATTTTGGAAATAGAGATATACTTTTTTAAAGGAGTCTGGGGTGGGATGGGGAGAAAGACATATGTAAACAATCAGAACAGTGAATGGGGTTGTGATAAGGCCTGTTTTTATGGTTGAAGGGGTATGTAGTGAGTAATTGATTGTCTTTCTTAGACCTGCAGCATGACAACTTTATAGGAGGAATAAACAATTGCACTGCACCAAAGCAAACTAAACCAGGGAAACTAGAACAGTGCAGCTATTTGTTGTGCTTCCAGAATACAAAATATTAGGTCTAGTTAGGTCAAATGAATGACATTTGTTGAAAATATCTCTGGCCACCTCCCAAATTAAAAAAAAACACCTAGGAAAATATCACAACACAACACAAGACTCACTGACCGAGTAGACACAAAGGCAAAAACAACTGGGAATGCCCCACAAAAAACCAAGGACCGATGTTGTGAGATTTCTTGCCTTTTCCCCTCCTGTGGACCAATATGAAAACATAGGGGCTAAACAGATTGGTGTTTAATGCTGGCATTGGGGCAGAGTGGGGGTGTGGTGTCTGCATGCCGCACGCCCTGACACCGCCCTGATGCTGGCATCACACCGTGCACACAACCATACAGCAGGGAGCATCATGGCACTCCTTTGGTGCAGCGTTTAGACATGCTGCACCAAAGGAGCACCAAAAAGCTGCCGCTACCGCGGCAAGGGCACCTTTTGCCAGTGCTAAAAGGAGTGACACTTTGCAATTCTTTTTAGCACCGGCAAAGCACCAAATTGGGGGTACGGTGTGCAGTTGCCACAGTCCCAATTTGGCATTGAAAGGGGCTGTAGCAAGCTGCTCTATCAGGGCAGCCTGTTGAGCCCCATAGTTCATCTTACTTGTAAATGAGATAACTCAAAATGCATACGCTCAGTGACACCTTTTCTCAGTGACCCTATTTCCATACAAAGTTTCAGGCACCCAGATTTCCTGGTGATGGAATGATGATGGAGACAAGCAAATTTACATTCTCTCACACTTCCTCTCTCTTATGAACCTAGATTTCACAGATTGTGTATTTTCCTAATATTTTGGCAGCCTCCATATGGCATGGGTTTCAGAAACCTTACCCAACCAGGACATATTTTACTGCAATTTCCATAATCCCAGCCAGCATGACCATTGGTTGAGTATGATGGGAATTATAATCTATCACATTGAGAGGGCTCCAGATTGATTTACAGTAATGGACCTTTCTTCCACATATCAAGACCAAAGCAGAAAAAGAAAAGATTGAAGCTGAATGCTATACAAATATCCCTAGTCTATTGTTAGGTTATACTTTGAAATTCAGGTTTCAGAACAACAAAGGGAAACTCATCCATATCAGTAGTAACTGCAACAAGGTAAGTTGTTCCTATCTTAATTTTAGAAACAAACATCTTCCTAATAAAACTTAGGAAAACTGTTTGAATGATGCAGCTGATCAACGCCCATTAATATTTAATGCCCTTTTTCTAATTGCCAGAAAAAGATGAGCTGTTTTCTTTTATTTTTGCAAAAAGAAAGAAAAATCTTTATTTTAAAACCCTTAACATAATGACTGAATGCTTAATATGATATTGATAAATTTTTAAAAAGGCTTCTTTGAGGGGGAGGAAAAAAAAGAAATCAAAGCTCAAGTTGAGCAGAAGACCACAGGGAAGTCTCTAATCTTTCGTTGGACGCCTGGCAAACCACTGTTCAAGCCCGTGTGCCAGGCTTGCATTCTGACAGAACAAGTGTTGCATGAGATGTGAAGGATGACTCTGGTCTGCCGAAAAACCCTGGAGCAGGTGTTCCTCATCCTCATTTGCAATGGAGCATGGCCCCTGGCTCAGTGAGCTGGAGCAAACGTGCTGGCAGGACCCATCATATACCTGCGTGCTGAGATGCACTAATGATAATGGATGCAGGCCTATTAACCATCCCATTTGTAATGGCACACAACACTGATTGTTTAGGGAATGAGTCAGCGGCTTTCCAAAAGGGAACAGAGAATGCTGGGAACCCATGATCCTTTGTGCATTCCTTCTGCTCTGCCGAGTGTACAACTATGTTAGTCTTTATTTAATAATACAAATGAGTACATGATTTGCTACATGATTATACATTAAGATAAGCCACTTTTTGGGCAGTGCAATCAGAATGTCCTTTTTGTAGCATCTTGGGCTGAGTAGCTCGGTTGCTGTTTTTATTCGTTCTTTTGTTCTTTTGTTTGTTTGTTTGTTATTTTTGGCTGGTCTAAGCTATACTGGCACAAGGAGAAATCCCTGGGTAAGCTTAATCCGACAGGAGGAACTGGAGGGCAAAAGTCAAGGGTACAACAAGCGCATGTAAGCTTCAGGGTTTACAGAAGGCTTGTGGTTATCTCAGTGTGAATCTTAGAGGGCAGCCAGGGGAAAATGTGAGGTGCAACAGCCATTGTTGCATGCCTCCCTCCTGCATAATTCTGCCAACCCTAACCTATAAATTTCCCCCTCCACACACAAACACATTTCATATCTATGCTCAAACCTACACTATTCTAACTGCATACCATTTGCCCTTTGCCACTCTTAAAAAAAACAGTTGGTTGATCATGCTGGATGCTTGTTTTGTTTTGTTTTGTTTTGCTTTGCTTTGCTTTCCTTTTTCTTTTTTTAAACAGACTGGCTAACGGCACTGCAAATCCATAGATCACATTGCAAAAGTATCTTTGGTTCTCTGGCCAAATTAGTTCAATAGACAGTTTATGTGCGGACAAGGCAGCGAGGTTGCAGCATCGTTGATGATGTTTTCTGCAAATGAATGGGTCATTTTCCATCCAAAATGTGCACGGCTTGCCTGTGTTTGCTTAGCTTTCATTCTGCTGTGGTTTCTCTGCAAAATAGGCTTAAAGGAGTCCTTTCAAACAAACAAATGCATGTTTTCAAACCATCCTTGTTGTTGCCAGAGAAATAATGCTGAAAAACCTTTCATATGGCCAATAAATGGCCATGTTTTGTATTTAACAGACAAATGGCCATCCCCCCCCACACACATACACACATACACACACATTTCTATGAGTCTAACAGGATTTCAGAGGCTAGGATTTTACACCTTAAAGATTTAAGCCAATTGAACCAATGTGTGTACCTTCTTTCAAACAGGATTTTATATGCACTACTTAGCTATGGGATGTTAGGTAGCATTTACTGGCGTGACATCCTGCTAGCAGTCCTAACTTATCAGGCAGCAGTCCCTGCAAGTGATGGGTATCTGATCCCCTGTGAATTGGGATGTAGCAGAATGACATTTCCAGGCCCCTCCAATGAGTGATCTCACACGTGACAGTAAAAAGCAGGATCCCTGTTGCTATTTTTCCTTGCATCAGAGACTACTAATGAAAGGTGGAAGAAAGCATCAATTTGCTGCATCTTGATTGGCAGGAAAACAGATTCCCATCATTCATAGTGACTGGTGCCCAGCAAGTTAAGATTAGGGGACTTTTATGATCTCAGCATATTCTAGAGCCCATGTGATATAGTGGTTTGAGCATTGTCCTTATAACTCTGGAGACCAGGGTTTGAATCGTCACTTCACAATGGAAACCCACTGGTTGACTGTGGGCAAGTCACACTCTCTCAGCCTGAGAGGAAAACAAAGGCAATCCCCTCTGAACAAATCTCACCAAGAAATCTTCATGACAGGTTTATCTTAGGGTCACCATAGGTCTGTAGGAAAATAAGAATATAAGAAAAATTGACCTAGGATCACAAAATGAAGTAGAAGAGCTACTGACTGAATTTTGTGAGGTCAACAGTTTGTTCATCACAACATATTCTTCAAGCAGCCAAGAAGGCAACTATATACAGTTGGCTCTCAGTATCCATGGATTCTATATCCACAGATCCAAGTAGCCATGCCTTAAAAATATTTTTTAAAATTAAATTCCAAAAAGCAAACCTTGATATTTGCCATTTAATATAATGGACATCATATTACTATCCATTGTTTTTCATGGGACTTGAACATCCAGGGATTTTTATATCCATGGAGGGTCTTGGAACCAAACCCTAGTGGACACCAAGAGCCTAGTGTACATGAACCAATATAAAAATCAAATGGCCAGTATAAAAATCAAATGTACTACATATCTGGAAGGAAAAGATGGAGAAGCTTCATTCTCTCCCCAAAAACAAGACCAAGAGCAGATTGTGGCACAGATCGTTAACGGCTCACATCAAAAATTAAAGTAAAGCAAAAGAATAACACTAAACCAACCATTATGCCAAAATGCAAACCTGAAGAACATTGTCATAGAATTGAAAGATAATGTAAAGAAAAATAGATTTGCACTATTAGATTTACACTATTCTAATTGATTGGGAGCCAGAAGATTGGGCTTGAAGCCAAGGACACTGTCAGGGAAGGATGCAAAAAGATAGCATCTGCAGTCAAGAAGAGATATGCCTCAACAGATGATAGATTAAACTTTTCAAACAGTTAAAGATAAGTGAGAACCAAAAGTAAGAGGTAACAGAAATAGGTTCAGAAACCTGAATGCAACTGTTCAGTGACTTGTGCACAGGGACAAAGAGAACTCTAATAATAATAATAATTTAAAAAATACAGAGAAATAGGAGAGTGTGACAAAAAAAGGGAAGCACCAAATACTTCTTCCACAAGTTTAGATAAATCAAAGGGAGCTTTAAACCAAGAGAAGGGATGCTATATGACCAGTGGGGGAACAAATTATATGATCAAGCACAAATAAAATGATGATGGAAACAATACACTGAAGAACTATATAAAAGAGGTGAAAGAATGACAAATTCATTCAAGGAAGAACCATCTGAAGAACCTTCAGTTTTAAAAAGTGAAGTGAAAGCTGCACTCAGGGTACTTGGAAGAAATAAATTATCAGGAATTGGTAGTATAACAATACAGCTGCTTCAAGCTACAGAGGACTTTGTCACACTTTAAACTTTATGTGTGGTATTAATGTGGTATTCTTCTTTTCCTACTGCCTTCTAATAATGCCAAGCATTATTACCGGTTCCAAAGAGCCACATCTTCTTATAATATGGCCAAAGTACGAAAGTCTCAAGTTTAATCAACAGGGAGAGTTCTGGCTTGTTCTGTTCTTGGGCCATTTTATTTGTATTTTGGCAGCCTATGGTAGCCATAGACGTCTCTTCCATCATCACATCTCAAATGAATTATTTCTCTTCCTATCAACCTATCATTGTTTTACAATTATAATGTAACTTTGTTATACAGTACCTCAGTTATTGTGGATAAGCTTATAAATAGCTAGTTTTTACTACTGCTGCATCATCCATATTTGTATCACCACAGTTGAAAACATGGACTTCACAAATACAGTAACATGTTATAGGATCAGACCCTATAACACAACAATTACCTGAGATGAAAAGTAATCCTAGTCAGAGAACATAAAACTCAGAACACAAACTTAGCCTTTTTCTATTACTTATTTGCAATTATTGCTTTCATTTTCTTGGCTGGTGTCTTAAGCATGTGCCATTTAAAAAAAAATCTGCTCAGTATCACATCTTGGCCAATATAGCATAGCTCTGCTATGTTTCTATCCATACTATACAGAGCAAAACACCTCTCAACATATATTTTCTGAATCTATCCTTTTTCAGTATTTTGGAAGATTAGCAACCCATGACTTCTGAATTATGGTAACCTCATAAAATCATCCAAATATATCTCAGTATATGGCAATCTGACTGGTGTAGAGTGATCTTTTTGAATACCTTCTGTATTAGGATGCCATTTGTTGTGCTTTCTACAAATTCCCATATCACTGCTGTTGCTGCTGTTGTTAATGTAACTGAGCCACTCTCCTTTAGCAAGTTATCTATGAATAATGTCAAAGTCTTCATTACTAATTCAAATAATACACTTAAATCCAAAGCAATGGAAGTTTACATTTTTGGATGACAGCTCCCAGAAATGGCAACCAGAATAGCCACTGGGGGATTCTGGGATGTGAAGTCCAAAAAAAGAGTAACATTTCCAAATTCTGCTAATGACCCAAATAATGTGTGATCAGATGTTTTCCCAGTTTATGCCACTGTGGCAAACTGTGTGAGAAAAGGCTTTCTGGATTATGGATAGTTTCTGTAACAGCAAGCCTTCTTTAGAGGAATACATGAAACGTATTCTAAGACTAAACTAAGACTAAAGTTGCTCCTTTCTTTCTTTCTTTCTTTCTTATTGGTTCATATTTCCACTCTTCTCTGAAAGCTCCAGAAGCATATATATTGATCTCCAAGAATTCACAGTTGCTCTGGTTCTCCCTTTTGGCAATTTGCTTTCCTGTTTATTTTTGAAATAACTCTCTTCATGAAATATTTCTCTTCAGCAGTTCCCAACTTGGGATGACCACATCCCCGGGGGGTACAAGATGGAATTTCAGGGGGTGAGACAAAGAGTGCCTTGTGTCCTTGAGTGATGAGTCACAAATCATCACTCAATTTTTATTTCTGAATAAATTAGAATCTATTTGCTCGGTTTAGATTTGCATTTATGCACTCAGTTAACAACTTTTTTAAAAAAAATCAGATTGTTCACTTGCAGTATTGTATGGTTGAGTTTTGTTGTTCAAAAATTAGAAATTAAATTTCATCAAATGTGATATTACTTTTGTAGGGGGTATGGACATTAATCAAACATTTCCTGGGGGTATGGGACATAGAAAAGGTTGGAAACCATCACTTTAATGTATTGATTGAGCTTTTCATTTTCCAAATGTGTATCCCATGTATTAAGGGATGCATTACGCATTATGCATTATTTTTGAGAGCAAGGAATTCCTGAATGCCTGTTGTGGAATGGATGTCTTGAGAAAATTCACCATGCTAAATAATATTTGTAGTCCCAAATATTGAAAACCAGCATGGTATATTGGTTTGAGCACCGACTATGACTTTGGAAATCAGGGTTTGATTCCCTGCTCGGCCATGGAAACCCACTGAACGACCTTAGGTGAGTCATACAGTCTCAGTTCCAGAAAACCCTATGACAGGTTCACCTTAGGGTTGCCATAACTTGGAAACTACTTGAAGTCACACAACATCAACAAGTCCCACCTTGTTTCTGCACTTCCACTGTTGCCTTTTAATGCTAGAATATGTCAGATACCATCTACAGTGTACTAATACACCACCTTATACACCATCTTTCTTAAAGGAAAAGCTCACATCGCCACAAACAGAATTATGAGTATGACCATGAAGTTTTTGAGTTCACATGCTATTGGTTACTGTCTTTCTTGCCACAACAAAAAGCAAAGGAAAGCTCTAGTCATGAACTGCTCCCTCCCAATCTCCAATAACAGCAATATCCACATGATATGGGAAAGGGTAGTTTCTTCTCTTATGTGGATTGTGGTCAGTGGTTCTAGAGCAGAGTGCAGTTGAGGTAGCTGTTTTCACATCACCAAAATTAGGATAAAAGAGAATTTGCATAATGCCTTCATATGCTAATTTACAAGCACAGATGCCCTCATTCTGATTCTTAATGCATTTGGAATACATTTTCTGAGCAGAAAGCATGTTTCCAGTTAAAACCACACTGTTCTCTTTATAGGAAGCATGTTTTCTGCACAAAGATATATTTGCTGCATAGAAAAACCACATGCATTTTTAGGTATTTTAGACAGAAACTGAGAGCTCCTGTTATTCTACATCACAGTTTCTAAAGCATAAGAACCTAACTACTCAATTATTATTATTATTATTATTATTATTATTATTATTATTATTATTATTATTATTCCGCCTCTCCCGGTTGGACTGAGGCAGGATTATAAACTCATATAAAAATACAAATACAAGCACAACATTAAAATACATAAAGAGTTAGCAATTTAAAAAAGTATCAAAAAGCAACTGTGGAATAAAGATGTTCCAATCCTGTTCAAGGAGGTGGATCTGTATATCTTATACAAGATCGAGTGGGCATGCTTGCCAGAAGAGATCTGTCTTAACTGCCCTCTTAAAGGTCTCAAAGGAAGTAGTAAAATGGATCTCTTTCAGGAGATTATTCCACAATCTTGGAGCAGCTATAGTAAAAGCTCTTTGGGAAGTTGAGGCTAGTCTAGTTGTTTTCAATTCCAGCAAATTCTTCTGAGAGTGCAGGATGGATTATGTAGGGAGATGTAACTTGGGCCCAAGGTAATAACTCAGGCTTTAAAGGTAATAACCAACACCTTGTATTGTGCCCAGAAGCAAATTGGTAGCCAATGACGATCTTTTAAAATTGGTGTTATATGGTCAAACCTTGAGGAGCCAGTGACCAATCTGGCTGCCATATTTTGTACTACTTGAAGCTTCTGAACTTGGTACAAGGGTAACCCCATGTAGAGCGCATTACAGAAATCAAGACGAGAGATTACCAGAGCATGTACCACTGCTTCAAGGTCCTTTCAGTCCAGGTTGGGACCCAGTTGGCGTATCAACCGAACTTGGTACCAAGCACTCCGGGCCGTCGCATCTACTTGAGATAGGCTTTACCTCCCTAGTCTCAAGCACTCTACACCTTTTTTTCTGTGCTGGGTGGTATGGTGGTGATATTGTGGTGGAGGAACTTTCAGATAACTACCTGGATAGATAATTACCTGGTAGGTTTTAGACTTTCTGGGACTCAGATCCTCTGCAGGTGTGGGAGAAGCAATTAGGATGGGATTAGAATTAAGATTAGAAGGTTGATGAATCCAGATAGTTTTCTGATGAGGTTTTGGGGGAAATTAACCATTATCTGAAAAAGTGATTCTGTTGAAACAGAGATTAATCTATAGGATGTGGAAATCACTCCTGAGTGCCCTGTCTTTTGGAATAGAACCAAACCAAATCCCGGATTTTCCAGGGAGAAGTGTTCATTAGAGAGATGTTGGCAGAAAATGTGACTGAACATGGAGATCCTATAGGAAGCACTGCACATCCAAACACTACAGCCAGGGGGGAAATTCTCTGATGTACTAGTCCAATACCCAAACCATTACGCCACACTGGCCCTCTATGGATCTCAACATAGTGGATAATTATTGACTATTATCCAGTATTTCATTCTAGGGCAAGGTAATGGGGTTTCTAGTGGTATCTCATCTCCGCAAGTCCCCAGATGAGCTTAATTATCTTGAACTGCTTCAGTTTAGTCTGAGACCTGTTGTAGAACAGTGACAAATTTGATCAATTTGGGGGACAAACTTCATGGAAAACTACATTATGTCCCTACTAGTTCTGGTGAACCTTTCACTGCCATTTATATTAACTTTGGTTTCCTCCAGGGAGAAGGGGCAGTGTGCCCCATAGGGAGTAATAGGGCATGCACCCATGGCATGCATGCACCACCGCACTGCCACGTGCACGAGACCCATTCATTTAAATGGGGCTTGAGCATGGGCTGAATTTGCTTTATGTGGGGGAGTCCGGAATGGATCCCCGTGTAAAGCAAGGGTGCATTGTATACTGGTGGCACTCATTCTACTTTTACATTCTGCATTTATTTTCTATTGCATTCAGAAGAGAGTGTTTTAGATCTAAACCAGTATCCAGCCTCAAGTAAGGGATTGGTTAAGAGCAAGCAAATTGATGTTTAATTTAATAAAAGTGCTCCTGGTCACTCAAAAGTTAGATTGGGGAATAGGTATGGCAATCTGGCTCTTTTCTGTAGAATCAGGCAAAAGCAAAGTGTTGCAGCTTCTTCCAGCTTGTCTGTTCTTCTTCCTCATTAAAAACATGTCCCATCTTGACCATAATCAGATTTTGCTTGGCCACTGTGTCCCAGTTTTCATCTGTCAAATGTTGGTGTGTATACCAAAACAACAACAACAAGAACTACAACAACAACAACAATCCAGGATCTGTCTAGTAGGAGGCTTGGTGGTGCAGTGGTTAAATGCCTCTATTGCAGCCATTCACTCAAAACCATAAAGTTATGCGTTCAATACCAGCGAAAGGACTCAAGCTTGACTCATCCCTCTGAGGTCGCTAAAATGAGTACCCAGATTGTTGGAGACAATTAGCTTACAGTTGTAAACACTTTTAGTTCAGTATGAAGTGGCATATAAATGAAGCTGTTTGTTTTGTTTTTGTATTATCTGTTGAGGGTGAGCACAGTTTAAAGAAACTGGATATATTTATCTCCAAAAAAGCCTAGAAGGATATTCACCCCTTAACATCCTACAACCTGATCCTATCTCCAGCTCTTTGTCAGCAGTCAACTTTACAAAACCCAATACTCCTGGAACTCCTCCATATTCATTGTGCAGCATATGTCAAAGGACTTTTCCTGCCATGCATTGTATATCAATACTCAATATGGGAGTAATTTTACTTCTTAATTTATAGCAGCAGTAACCACATTTTCAAACTGATCATAAAATATTCCTGTACGCTTGTAATCTGGCTTCTCAATGTTCTATAATAGGAATTCTATGAATAATATTGGGAAGTGAGTGATATTTTATATTATATTTTATATGGAATCTCTAAGGGAACACAGTCACTTCAAAAAAACTTAGGTGAAATGGAGCAGGCTGAGGTGGCATTTGTTTTGCACTTTTTTAAAAAAAACTTCACAATTTGTCACTTGAGAACTAGAGATTTACTGATCTTTTCCTTCAGAAAAATCATGGGAAAGAAGTCTGTAAACATAGAATCTTAACTATACATGCCTCCTTGTTATATAGAAGAATAAACTTTTTTTCTCTATTTTCTCTCTAAAGGTATAACAGCCAGTGAGAAACAGTTTAGCAAAATCTGATACTAATTGATATACAGATATTAGCTGATATATAGAAATAGAGGCCTAAAACCAATTGCTCATTTGAATTAGAGTAGGAAGGCAATGGCAAACCTCTTCTGAACAAAACCTGCCAAGAAAACCCCTTGATAGGGGTAGCCATATGTCGGAAATAACTTGAAGGCACACAACAAAATACCTATTGATTCAACTGCTGAATCATAAATCAGTGCTTACAGTACATAGATCTGATTGATCAGTTCTAGCAATTAGATTATTTCCAGTTTAAAAATCCATGGAATTTGTTACTAGTTACTAGTGCTAAACATTCTATCTCTTTGCTATATTCTTTGAATGCTAGGCCAGTGTTTGAAAGAGAAAGAAAAGCTGAAGGGTTGTGGGAGGTAAAGTTTCAGGAAGGGAGGGTGTAGGCAATTCATTGGAGATGCATTGCTTCTCCCCTTGCTTACGGAAGCCAGTGACTGAGTCAATCACTTCAGTCAGTTGCTAGACTCTCACTTTACAAGTGATGAATGAATCATTGCTTTGCATGCTAAGAATATGCATAAGTACAGTTTGCTCACCTTTCTCACGCATTGCTGAGCTGGTGAGTTTTCCCTCCAGCTCATCTCACCCTCCACATGGGAGGGCTTGTCCCTGACCATCTTCCACATAGCTGAAAGAACATTTAGTTGAGCAGTGAGTAGGAAACAACTGAAAATGTTTATGGCACTGCCATTTGCTCATTTGTTTTGGTCATATGCAATGTAATCATACACATGTTTAGAAAAAATAAGTCTCTAGGGATTTAATGGGACTGTCATTAGTAAGTATCTTGAGGGATAAACATTCCCCCCATGAAGAGTAGTTCATAGCTCCAATATGGCAGGCAGACATATTAAAAATACACCTTAGAAAAAATGTTGAAGGTATCACAATGTTCAGTTTTACAAGAGGTCAACAGAGAACTAATTATAAATGTCTGACAGAGGGCTACATGTTTGGTGAACAGTAACTTCACAAAAATCTGACCAAGTGGACAGGAATTTGTATTTTAGGTGAAAGCTTCTAATATAGTGTACTGGCCTAGTCTTGATTATATGTTTCACTTGCAGAAGATGTATGGCACACTTCTTTGGTCTGTAAAAAAGCCACAAAAATACAGAGAAGGATTCCAAGCCAATCACTCCCTTGTGCTTGTTATTTTCTTACAGTGGTTTGCAATACAAAAATGATTGATAATGATGACAGGAGCGATGGTGGCTAACACCATTCGCACATATCATTAGATGTTCATTGTCTGACTGCTCTTGAAATTACACCAGTGTAAATCAAGGATAATACCACTTACGTTATTGGAATAACAGTTGTACGCAGTGATTAGACATCTGAACTCGTTGAGATTACGGCATCATGGAGCCATTCTCCAGAAGAGCAGAACATTTCAACATGGCAGATTCATCTAACTGCTCTCTTTTGTAATAATTAATCACTTCATCAGTCAATTGGCTCAGCTCAGGAAATGCCTATCCCAGATGCTTGTGCTGAATTTCAGTATTTGATGCTTTCTTTTTCTCACATATACAGTGAGAAGAGCACATATGCAGTGCTTTATATCCTAATAGTTTGAACTGGGGCTGAAGAATCTTTCCCGTGAGAAAAGATTAGAGAGGCTGAGGCTTTTAATTTAGAAGAAAGGGGAGATAATAAAGATGAACAAGTTTAAGTTTAATAGAAGTATGTGGAGATAGTCAATCTCTCTCTCTCTCTCTCTCTCTCTCTCTCTCTTTCTGCTAGAATTTGAAATCATTTGGTTAAAATAGCTGCCTATGGGTTCAAGACAAATAAGCAGAACTACCTTTTACTCAGCACACAGTCCTTTCCTAGATTCTTTACGACAAGATATTGTGATTGCCACTTACATATGTAGTAGCTTTTTAAAAGGATTAAACAATCGTACACATGTTGTTCTGATATTATAGAGCATAGTGGGTAGACTGTGCACTCCATCAATGCACAAGTCTGAAGTTTCTAGGATGGATGTAGGTAATACAGATCACACACACACGACAGAGCCACTGGGGAGGGAGGCACAGTTTACTGGCCTCCAGTGACCATGAGGCAAGGATTTAAAAGTAAACAGCATCCCAGAGATGCTGTTAGCAAAGTCAGGTACATAGCCAAAGTTTTCTTCCTCAGTTTCTAAATCTGTGATGACAAGTCTTCCAATATTCCATCAATGAAAGTTGGGGCACATTAGTTCTTGAATGAATCAGCTCAGGGAAGAGGTAGAGTCTTAGCAGCCCAGCATTTCTTAGAGGATCATGGATCAATACCGACACAGATGTACCTCAAGTATACAGTGGGAACTAATTGTGCATGACTAACAGTGCGAAGATATCACCAGGTACCAACAGCACTGATGCTGGTCATCCTATTAAACACAGTGGCTGTTGCTGCTACTGGTGCTACCTCTTTTGATCCTGTGTTTGATGACCCTCCCACCTCTGCTGCATTATGAAGTTTCTGGTCGTTTTGAGGCTAGGTATGATTTTTTCCCTTTTCTATGCATTTTTTGTCTACCCCATACTGTTTTGCAATCAGACTTGGGCAACTGGTTGGCATGGTGTCTAAATAGGTTTGTCATATGGCAATAGCGGGAGATGTTGCATACGGTAAGCACCTGGGTCACCATTTTGGTGGAAGGGAGGTCACTGGAACCGCCTCTTTGGTCTAGCTACTAAGGAAACAGTGAAAGGGGCTTCCTTTGAGGATGGCATGAAGAATAAAGCCTCCTGAAGTCTGTGGGGCTTTGGGGGAGAGACTTTTGGGGTTGGCTTTGCTGAGTGTGGGCTGGCCAAGAATTAACCCAAGGGGGTGGGTTATGCTTGGGGCTCAGGTGTCATCGCCCTGGGGAAGCTGCAGAGGAGGTCTATGGTAAGGACCACCTGTTACAGCTGCTCCCACACTAGGCTACCTCCCCCTTTAGTTGCAGTTCTTCCAAGAAATATAAATAAGTAACTTAATAAAATGGCTCTTTTAAAACCCATTTTCTGTGTCGGGTCCTTTGTTCACTGCTCTTCAATCAGCAAATAAAGCAAAAATTACAACTATCAATAAACTGAAGCAAAAAGATCTTTACCTTCCAAGATGCAACTGGCATGGAAAAATGTCTTTAAATGATATAAGTACAATACAGTAACAGAAGTATTTTGGTTTTTAATAGGATGACCAGCATCAGTGCGGTTGGTACCTGGTGATATCTGACACTGTTAGTTCATGTACAATTAGTTCCCACTGTATCTGAGGTCATCTGTGTCGGTATTGATCCATGATCCTCTAAGAAATGCTGGGCTGCTAGACTCTACCATCTTGACCGATTCACTCAAGAACTATGTGCCCCAACTTTCATTGATGGAATATTGGAAGACTTGTCATCACAGATTTAGAAACTGAGAAAGAAAACACATGTACAAACAGTCTCAAGAATAAAATCCCCTCCTATTATTTGAAAAGATGGTTTAGTTAACATAAGTCTCTTGATAACAGAAAATGAATCCAAGTAACAACTCTAATTCAGAAACACTTAAAACTGTATTTTATTTGACAAAACAGAAAACAAAATCTATTGACCAGTTCTCTTGGGAAAGGGAAAGAAAGAGAAATCTAATGAAATCCATCGTTGGCAATATGCTAGCTATAAAACAGGAATTCTATAGAGGACCGTGGCACTAAGATACTTGCAAGAAAAGTAGGTAACACAGGCAAAGTCACCAGGAGGGGCTTGGGTTCATGCACTTGTCAGTCTAAAAGCCTGTTTATGCTCATGCAGTCTGCTGGAAGCACATCTGCTAATGCCCACTAAAGAGAGAAATGGTATAGGGAATATGTGAAGGTTCTCACTTTCTCTCATGGTTGGAAGTGTGCAAAGGTCATGAAATACAGAAATATTTACTGGATGGTTATCGTTTTCTATGTAGTGAAAAGAAGCACCAGCATGCTCAAATGGCGGCTTGGAATAGAAATGTGCATTGGATTCAGATGAAGCCTGAGCCAAATTTAGCAGATTCAGACAGATTCAAAATTGTCTCAAGGAAAACAAAGCTCCAAAAATAAACCTAGGTCTAGATTTGGTCCAGAATCCTATCTTCTGCATGTGTACATTACTCTATGGAAGCAATCGGCTGTGTTTGTCCAATTTTGTAAACTGGAATTGTGCATACAATCTTGCATTGGGGTCCAGGATGAAGGACTATGAAATCTTGGGGGGGGGGGGGACTGTCAGTAAGTATGTGTTCTAAATCAGATATGGTTCTATTTCCAAACTGGCCAAAAAGTGGAGAGAGGAGGGGATGCAAACAAAACACAGCTTTGAATATGGGAAACAACGCCATGCAGAAATGTCTTCACTAACGGTCATTTATTTAAAATCTCCTGTAAAACTAGAAAATATCAAACTTAAGAGAACCACAGCTACTTACGTGTACAAGTTTTCCTCAATTGCTATTACAGCCGCACAGGCTCAGGATTCTCCTGGTCCCTGAGAAAATTATATAGGTCCCATCAGCTTTCATCAGCTTCTGCTCACAAACTGAAAGCATTCTTTTTTGTTGTTCCCACAAGGTCCATTGAAGCCTTCCTGGCTTGCCTCTTGAAGAAGCAGCATACAACACAGAGATTCAGGGCCAGGCCTTGAGATGTGGGAACCATAGTCCAATATGAGATTTAGTAAAACTAAATCATAGCACAAAGCTTTGGAAGTCTAGCCATTCCAGTATGCAGCCACTAAAATGCCACAGCTATACACAAGATAATGGGTGCATCATATTTAGCACAACTGAGAAGTGCAGTCAAAGGAACCACAAATTTAGGCATATACACTCAAGGGGAAGGGCTTGTACCCATTTACCAGATGTTTCAGGCTGAAGAAAAATCAAGAGAGAGCAATTCTCTTTGCACCACTTCAGTAGAGCTGCAAAAAGCATCAGTTCCAGAGAAGACAGCATGAATGGTGCAATGGTTCTTTTTTAAAAAAAGTCCACACAAGGTGCACCTACTATTGTTACACAAAGATTTGCTGACAAAATAATAATTTTCACAGGTCCAAAAAGTTCACCAAAGTTAATACAAAAATGTCAATTTACAACATGTTTTTATATTTCTAGTCTCTTTTCCTTCAAACCGATGGGTCCATGAGAAGTTTCTCTTTTGGACAAGGCTATATAATTAGATTTTATCTTAGAAAACAGTACCCCCCCCCAACAGATGGGGAGTTATTCACTACTGTGTATAGTGATTAAAAGGCGCTTTGGGATAGGCATTTGGGATAATCAGAACTGACTGGGGAATAAACAAACACTATTGTGCGTCCTTGATCATTATTACAGGATCATTTAAACCTAATTCTAGCCCACATGGTAGTTAGTGGCATTTCATATTCAGAATTTGAAAGTAATGAGTTACACGTACTTCAGGGTTATCTGTAATAAGTTATGTTCTGGGAAACAAGAGTCATATTTCCAAAGTTATACTGTATTTCCAAAGTAATGTAACATATAGTAATGAAAGCACTTTACACTTACTTTTTAACGTTATTTGTTATTTGCAAATCAATTTTGACATGAATCTGTTATGTCATTCTAATTAATCCTACAGGTCTTTCCTTCCAAATAAAAGGAACAAACAGTGTAATACAGCAAACTGAGATATTAGTCCCACAATGAATTAAAAGCAAATATTGCTTTTTAAAACAATTGGAGCAAATTACTTTTAAAATTACTGTAATAAATAAAGGGGACAAAATATTTTTAAAAGATAACTTCCCAGGCTCTGTAGACCCGAGGTAACAGTTGAGAAGAATGAATGTTCTTCCAAACAAAAATACAGTGTGCCCTTGGTATCTGGTCAGGTATG
>NC_056524.1:188957726-188964959 GCF_019175285.1 Sceloporus undulatus
CTGTTCTGTTTGGGGGGCTGCTGCATTAGTGACCATGAAGAGGACAAATCTACACACCACTTCTTCACTTTCTGTATAATACACAGCAGAACTGGCAGGATACAATTTCAATGCACATGGAGCAACAGTGATGCCCAGAAGACCTAACCAGGGATGCATTCACACTACATAATTAAATGTGCATCATTCCATTGTAACTGTCATAGATCCATCCTATAGAATCCTGGGGTTTGTAGTTTGTTGAGGCACTTAAATGCTCTGATTGAGAGTTCCAAACGCTGATCTTTACATTGCCAATCCCAGAACAGAATCAATGGAGTTAAAATGGAATAATAGCACAATAGTTCTATAATGTGAATGGGCCCCATTTCATACTGTAAGCCAGTGATGTCACTAGGGTTGGCATTACCCAGTGCAGTCATGGTGTCACTCCCCATTGATCTCCTCCCATACCACACCCATACAGAATCCTTAGCAAAGTTTTTTTTTTTTTTTGTTCATGTTACTCATACATCGTAATTCCCATATATCACTGAGAAGAGTATCACACTACCAGCTTTTTCCCTTCCTAGGCACTGGCTGGGACCGGGCTGGGACCATGTCTTATCACACAACTCCATACCCAGATCTTTACCACCCCATCCTTCTCCCATCTCTGGCTAAAAACACTTCTTTTCTATCAATGTGAGACGTTCCAATTGGGGATGGGCTGGTAACAATCTGGGCACGGAGCTGTATGATAGCACATGTTCCCTGCGTGGTCCAGACCATGTCCAGATCAGGAAAAAGGGACTGTGACAATCTCCTGAATAGTTGTGACATAAACAACTAGCAAAATTAAAATTAAACCTTTAAACTACAACAACATACGTACAGCCAAAATGTATTTACATATACATAGTTTCATGTGGCTAAAGTGAAAACTTGGCAAATATGTTTTAAAATAATATTTTAAAAGAATAATTTTTTTAAAAGACATTTAAAATTTTATTTAAAAAAACAAACAAACTGGAGCCTCTCATTTCTCCTTCCACTGAGTCTCACCCCATTCATACCATCTCTTCAGCATTTTAAAGGGACACAGGCAAATGCTAGAGCTCATTTCTGCCAAAATGCATATGTTTGGGGAGCAGTGGTGTGACACACATACACACATTTCCCTAGTGACTCCAATACTGTGAGCTGACTGTGCCCCACAGAGTCCTCTACAAGACACAAAGACCCCACCACAGAGACATTAATATAGTCTGGGGAAAATTCTGTCATGGAAGAAAAACTGAAATTAATTCCTTTATCCACTGCTTGACAATATATAGTCCTCAGACGTCATTTGGTCAATGTAGTCCTTCCTCTCAGTCCCAAATTAGCTATTTAATGGATCAAGCATAGGGAATGAAACAAAACTGAAGGTATGTCTACACAGTACATAGAAACCAGTTTCTGCCTACCCTCCCATCATCGAATCAGCAATCCGAGTGGATAGAAGCCCCAATTAGACTATGAACTGTCTTCAAGATGTGGGGGCACTTCCACATTGAATCGGGATCATCTCTGTCTTAAATAAGGTTAAAATAATTTTGTTTTGCACCAGATTTTCCAGAAAAATCTGGAGCACTCCAAAGAGATTCTGAAGAATTGTTTACACATGCATCTGCACTGTCACCCTGTGCCACCACTGCTGGTGCAAGTTGCTGCCTCTGATGTCACAGCAAGCTGCCCAGCCATGTGATCGATCCTGGATACCTTGTTTTTTTGCCTCAGAGGGAGTCACTCAAACCAGTGATGCCAGTGCCGGGCAGCACAATGGACACATGTGTAGACAATTGCCAATTATTGCTCTGGGTTATGGAGGCAACGGGGGGAATTTAGGGCTAGAACAGTCCGAGAGCAGCAGTGTAGATCTGACCTGAGTTGATTCTACTGCACACGCTAGACCGGTGGGGGCAGGGGGGATGGACTGGAAGAGACTCAGCCAGACTCAGCCACTTAGCCATAGGAGTCCTACATCTCCTGGTAGAAACAGGACTGTAGGTAGGCATGGGGACAAAATTATCACTTTGCCTCCCCAAATAAGAATTCTGTCCTCTCAAATGAAATTTCCCTTCGGTCCCCCTATTTCTAGCATTTCAGTGATTTAAAACATCAGCTGAGCATTTAGAAACATTGGCGGGTTACAGACCTCCTGCTTGGGGTGGCGTGCACCCGCCCCTTTCCTTGCTGTATCGGGGCCTCAGGGGTCAGAACGGCAGCCGCTGAGGCCCCAATCCGCCGCTTTATGGGCCGCGGGGAAGCAGCAAAAGGCCCCTTCCCCACAGCCTGGAAAGGGGTGTCCTTGGGGCTTCAAGCCCCAAGGACACCCCTTGGCAGCAGGGAGGAGGAGAAAGGGGCTGCTTGGCCCCTTTCTCTTCCGTGTCACTGGCGCAGTCGTCTGAAGGCTGTGCCCAGCAACGCAAAGCCAAGAAGGAGCTCCGAAACGGAGCTCCTTCTTGTGCTGCGTAAAGGGCGCTCTAAGTGCCCTTGCGTGGCACAAGGATGTCATGTCTGCGCCGCCTCGTTTGGAGGCGGTACAGTCGTGATGTCGGAATGGCGGCGGCCATGTGGAATGGCCACTGCCATTTTGTGTGCGCTACGCGCGTGCTCAGATTAGGGGCGTCCAGAAAGGACGTCCCTTTCTAACCCTAGCATGCGGGGAGCGCACACTTTAAGGCCCGTCTGTAACAGGCCAAAGTTTAGGCATCCAAAGAAAAGGAGTAGGTAGGTGAACATGTAAATTCTAGGGAAGAATGATTTTCAATGTTCCACTCTCCAGAGTGATAGAAATTTGGAGACTGAAAGAAAATTTCATGAAGGGTGGAATTTTTATTTGGCAGGGCATTGCCCCCATTGTACCCCGCATCCTGTGGGTGCACCTCTCGGTAGGCACAGGCTCCACGTGTTCTATACTACCAGGTAAAAGCATACAACTGCTGGGTTATAAATGAGACATTCAGCAAGACATAAATGTATTTATTGTAGAATAGATAGCTGCCCAGTGTATGAAGTAAATTAGAAATTTCAGAGGAGAGAGAGGGATGCAGATACTGACTGAACAAACTGCTTCTGGGACCTTGTACCAGATTTGAAACTCCCCAAATCATAGATTATTATTTCACCGGGGTAAATCATTGCAAGGTTTTGGAGACAAACACAGCCCAGTCTGTGGTAATGCAGTCTACAGATTTGAGAGATTTTTTAAAACTTCATTGAAGTGAAGCAGTGAAGGCAAGAGAGAATTGTGGACACAAAAATGTTGCTGGGCAACAATCAAGGAGCATAGTAGCTTTCTGAATGACAGAGTTTGTTATGCATTCAGTTTACTAAGAGTCCTTTGTGTAAGTTATAACTTAGTTCAAGACAACTTCATTGTTAAGGATTTCCATGAAAATGCCGCAGAATTGTATTTACTTCCAGTACACTGTGTTCTGTAGCACTAAGTGTCCTTTCCATTTAGACAATTAATTTGGAATTAAATATTAATACATATACTGCAGGTAATAAATGACATACCCTAATTTAATTAAATATAGATTATATTGCCTTTTCTAAATGGGACATTTTTATAAGGAAATATAATGGAGTTGCTATGTTTCTCTTTTATTGTAAAAATGAGCAAGCTTCTCTTGTGTTTATCTCTTATTGTGTCTCATTAAATTTTTAAAAATAGCTATTTTAATTGTCAAGCCTTAGACAGGCTGCAAGAAAAACCTGACACTTAAGTTTCAATTTTGCAATATGCAATTTTAATGAAAATCCTTGTATCCTGTTTTGTGGCCTGTCAGCTGACTGTTACAGAGTGGAATTCATCATTCTGATATTAGTGGAGAACTTGTGTGTGACAGCAGCAAAATACCATTGAAATATTATTATTAGCAGTGGCAACTAGTGAGGTGTTTCTACAAAGTACCCTCTGCTACTCTAAGGTAATTAAAGGATGGGGAGAGGAGGAGAGTTCCTATGTTAGCAGCCTCAAAGTTAGGGCTGTTGGCATCTGTGGGGAGGAGATCTTACCCATTTAGCAATTGTGTATTAGCATGGCATTAGACAGTACAATGGCTCTATACACATTGATTTTTGTGCTTCGCCTCAGGTGTTTGTTACTCCAGACTCTTTTGTGAAGCCTTCCAAATGCACTATATGCCTTTGCTAGTCTATGATTGATCTCTTTATCAATCTTGGCATCTGAGGAGATGATGCTTCCCAGGTAGGTGAACTATTGAATGGACTTAAGCATAGATTTGCCTACAGTGATGTGAGGATGGTAATATTCTTCCTGTGACGCAGGCTGGTAGAGAACTTCTGTTTTCTTCAGGCTGACTTCCAGTCCAAAGAGCTCTGCAACTGTTGCAAAACAAGATGTTAGGTCCTGCAGAGCTGCTTCTGTATGGGCAACAAGGGCAGCATCATCAGCAAAAAGCAGCTCATGGACTAAATAGTTTAGAGTCTTAATGCGAGCCCTCAGGCAGCTTAAGTTAAACAAGCTACCATCAGTATGGTAGCATATATAGATGCCATCTTCTTCTTTGAGATCTGCCATAGCCCTTTGGAGCATCATGCTGAAGAAGATTGTAGAGTTGGAGCAAGAACACAACCTTGTTTCACACCATAAGTTATTAGAAAGGGCTCCAAGAGAGCATCGCCATATCTGACTTGACCTTGCTGGCCTTCATGTAGCAGGATAATCATTTTGAGGAATTTGGGGAGGGCATCCTAGTCGTTCCAGGATCTTTCACAGACCTTTTCTATTCACAGTGTTGAAGGCTTTAAGGGTCTGAAACATGGATCACCTACTGCCAACACCTACAACTCCTTGAACGCTTTCATCAGCGCTGATTAAACATTTAATCCATTGTTAAATCATGGACACTCAAAACATAGTTAAATTCCTTTGATTCAGTGGGTCTACTTAAATTGAAAATGACAATAGAGTTTAGGTCATTGTGTTCCTAAGAGTAAATTTGAGCAGAGAGCACATGGGCACATGCTTGATCTTATAACAGCTATATGTAGGGCTAAATTCTTGTGTTGAGATGGCAAACCTGTATCTAGGTTGTACCCAGGCATGTCCTGTGTTTCAAGTTTGTGAGGGGTATGTCACCTTCAGATGGTGAGGTGATGATCTCATCTCCCTGATCAGACCGTTGTACTCTATTGTTGTATTGTATTACGCACACCCTGCCTTTTCCCCAAAGTTGGGACTCAAAGTAGCTTGCAAGATACAAAGAACTACCAGTAAAAACACAGGTACAGTATGTATTCAAAATGTCATTAAAGTGTCTACAGAATTAAAAACATTAGCCACCGATGGACAAATCAATCCTGACTACAACTGAGAGTTATTCATTGCATCTACATATATAAACAAACCAAGGGGGCAAAACAGACCAGTCCTTTGAGCAGCAACTTCAGCTGTGACCCTAATCCAGCGTTTTTCTGGCTAAAGAGAAGTGGCATTTCTTTTCGGCCCAGAAAAAGAGCAACCTTGCTGCTGCAGTGGCACTTTTTCGCACTCCTTTTGGCATGCAGTGCATGAACACCACACCAAAGGAGCGCTGTAACGCTGCCTGCCATGCAGTCAGGCAGATGGTGTGATGCTGTTGGGGTGATGTTGGGGCATGCATCATCCAAACACCATGCCCCCATGCCACCCCCAAGCTGGCTCTTATTGTTGGTCTGTACAGCCTATAAGTTAGAATGCTTCTTACAGACATTTAGATTTCCAGAAGACAAACATGCATTGTTATGTGGAGAGTCTAATATGTGAGCTTCCACCTGCAGTCTGAAGTGGTGCACCCTAGATACTTGCTTTCCACTTCAGTAAAACTAGGCCCTGGACATCCTGTTTATGTATGTGAAACACCAAGGGATTTCCAATTAAATTGCTAGGGATTTACTAACAAATGTAATGGATTTTATGTACCTGCTCAACTTGTTAAATTCTCTAGCATCTCATGATGTCATTTGGGATAGAGGCCTGTCCTAAAGAACATTAGAATGATGCTAATTTACATTGCTGTTTTAAGGGGAAATATATTATGGGTCAGCTTGCTTTTACCATGTCATCAGTTCATGGTCTTCTTATGGGACCCTTTGTGCTGATCTCTTTTCTCGCTGTCTTTTACACAAACTTCTTTATTCTTTTACATTTTTTTCATCCTGAAGGGGTTTTCCATTGCTTTCCTTTGATACTGCGAGAGTGTGACTTGCTCAGTGTCACTCACTGTGTTTCCATGGCTGAGTAGGGATCTGAACCCTGGTTTCTAGAGGCATAGTACAGCACTCAAACCACTGCACCACACTGGGTCTATGACTGAATAAATGCAAAAAATAAAATAAAATAAACTGACAGATCAAGACTGATTTGTCTATCCCAGCATGGTGTTCAGGCACAGTCCACTTGTCTTCTGTTTTCAAGAAAGAGTCTATTGTGTGCACTTAAGCATCATTACAGAAACTTTAATGTAGTCATTATCTTTATCGGTAGTGATGGTTATTGTCACTTAGACTTCAGCCCAGTGCTCAAAATGCTCTGTGGACATTTACAAACAGTCCCAGGAGAATATTAGCTCACTGTTTTCAATAACAGCTGTTGACCTGAGCCATATCCCTGTCAGCAAGAATGCTGGATTATTTTGAGAAGGATTCTAGGAAAGGAGAGTAAAAACAACATCATCTCGTCACAACAGTGTTTCTAGAACATTCTTCTGCAGCCCTCATACAAACTTAATAACATCTCTAATGGTGAATTTCATTTTTGCCTTTTCCTCTTAATTAGCAATCTTGGTTTTACCATTGTGTGGTATTCTTTCTATATGTTGGCTGAATTCTGAACACTATATTTCAAAATACAGTTCCATCCCTTCCTCATTAATATAGAAATGTAACTGTTAAAATTTGTTTAACAGATAAATTTTCAGCTTTTAATTTGTTGAAGGATGTGGCAAATCCTACTGTCATCCCTGACATTTTAAAACTATCAGTTCTTACTCTAGTAAGTAAACAGGTTATGATTTGAAAGTATATATGACAGCACTAGACTAGAATGAAATTTTAAAAGCATTATTTATACTGGGCGACTAGTTGTCATTAGTTCACAAAAGCCTTCACTAGTTGTATTCCTCAGACCTTCTTCAAATGTCTTTTTAAAATATTTGTCCTGGGACAATTTGTAGCTGTATGCAAATGTCTGTCATTTTA
>NC_056524.1:188965059-188978198 GCF_019175285.1 Sceloporus undulatus
GACCCTTTGTGCTGATCTCTTTTCTCGCTGTCTTTTACACAAACTTCATTATTCTTTTTCATTTTTTTCATCCTGAAGGGGTTTTCCATTGCTTTCCTTTGCTACTGAGAGAGTGTGACTTGCTCAGTGTCACTCACTGTGTTTCCATGGCTGAGTAGGGATCTGAACCCTGGTTTCTAGAGTCATAGTACAGCACTCAAACCACTGCACCACACTGGGTCTATGACTGAATAAATGCAAAAAATAAAATAAAATAAACTGACAGATCAAGACTGATTTGTCTATCCCAGCATGGTGTTCAGGCACAGTCCACTTGTCTTCTGTTTTCAAGAAAGAGTCTATTGTGTGCACTTAAGCATCATTACAGAAACTTTAATGTAGTCATTATCTTTATCGGTAGTGAAGGTTATTGTCACTTAGACTTCAGCCCAGTGCTCAAAATGCTCTGTGGACATTTACAAACAGTCCCAGGAGAATATTAGCTCACTGTTTTCAATAACAGCTGTTGACCTGAGCCATATCCCTGTCAGCAAGAATGCTGGATTATTTTGAGAAGGATTCTAGGAAAGGAGAGTAAAAACAACATCATCTCGTCACAACAGTGTTTCCAGAACATTCTTCTGCAGCCCTCATACAAACCTAATAACATCTCTAATGGGTGAATTTCATTTTTGCCTTTTCCTCTTAATTAGTAATCTTGGTTTTACCATTGTGTGGTATTCTTTCTATATGTTGGCTGAATTCTGAACACTATATTTCAGAATACAGTTCCATCCCTTCCTCATTAATATAGAAATGTAACTGTTAAAATTTGTTTAACAGATAAATTGTCAGCTTTTAATTTGTTGAAGGATGTGGCAAATCCTACTGTCATCCCTGACATTTTAAAACTAGCAGCTCTTACGCTAGTATGTAAACAGGTTATGATTTGAAAGTATATGTGACAGCACTAGAATAGAATGAAATTTTAAAAGCATATTTATACTGGGCGACTAGTTGTCATTAGTTCACCAAAGCCTTCACTAGTTGCATTCCTCAGACCTTCTTCAAATGTCTTTTTAAAATATTTGTCCTGGGACAATTTGTAGCTGTATGCAAATGTCTGTCATTTTACACTTGGAAATATGTATATTAGCACTGTATTTTTTACACAGTGATTTAATTATTTTGTTTAATTCAGCTCTAACCTATATATTTATTCCTACATTTGTTCTAATTGTAAAAGTTGTATAGGTTGGACAGTGGGTAAACAAAAGCAGGTAAAGGAGAAACAATAAAAAGTTATTTTGGCAGGTTACAGACCGCTGAAAAGCGGCGGTCTGCTGCCGCCACCGGTTGCAGCGTCCGGAAACCGCAGCAGCCAAACGGCGTGGTTCCCGGATGCTGCAAAGAAGGAGCGCGAAAATCACACTCCTTCCTGCGCCCTGGAAGAGACGCCGCAAGTGCCGAAGCGTGCACTCGCGGCGTCATTTCTGGGGCACGACGTGTGGACGCAGCCGTGCTAGGGTGCTAGGATGCCCATTTGTAACGGGCCATAGAAACATTAAAAATTACATGTCACTTGTAGTAAATGCCCCTGTGCTTTTGAGGCTTTCTGCAAAAGTTTCTGCGATTTTCTTGTCAACATCCTTTGAAGTTTGGGAGATGGTTCATCTTAATTGTTGTTGTTGTTGTTGTTTCTGGTTGCTATTAAACAGCAAACATTGTCATTGAAAATGAATGGCTCATACTGGTTTCAGGTGCATTGTTTCACTCATATGGTCCTTTGACAGACATGCATCTGTACAAGTCGTTCACCCTTGCATGGAGGATATCCCAAGTAGCCAGCCTCCATAATGCAGAAAATTAAATAGCTAAGGACAGGAAATATTAACTGAGAATATCCAAGAGACTGAACCTATAATGGCTATATCCAAGAGTACAATGGCTATAACCAAGATTACCTAAGAGATCCAAACTATAATGACCTGTTTGTAAAGTTAAGGTACAGAATTTAGGCTGGAAATTGCCATACCACAAATGTGATTGTTTTGATTGGGGTTTGGTACAGCCCAACATTTGTATTACCTTTGAGTTGTATATGTCAGTCACAGTGGACAATCTGAAATTACATTTTCAGCAGAAATTAAGACATGGGGGGGGGAGGGAACAAAATCAAAGGAAAACCCACAAATGCATTAGCATTATGGTAGACACAACTCCAGAAATATTATAGTATAAGCCTCTACACTGATAATGTACAGTCTCCTGTGATCTGTTCCTCAAAAATCTATTTTATCAATCCATTATTCAAAGAAGACCTAAGCTATTCCACATGAGTGTGACAAATCTAAATCTCTCCCTTATTTGCAGACTGAACATCTGTTTGTGTCTGAATTACATTCTGAAAGGACAAGCTGAAAGAATGACAATCACCAAGAGCAGATACAACTAGTGCCCAGTCACTGTTAAATCTCTGATGTATCAGGGTAATCCCGCAGATGGGAGAGATGCTTTATTTTAAAAGCAAAAGAATACAGAAAATATAGAACCTTCTCCCTACCAGACCCTACGTATCTTCCTTTAACTTCATCCTTCCCAGGAACTTTTTCTCCTGCCAGAGTTTCTTCTGGTATTGAAACTTGGCCAGTGGGAATGGGAATTGAAGAAAGATGGTTGGAAAGTGAGTGTTCTAAAGACCTTATCCTCAAAGCCCACTTCCATTTAAAATTTGACACATTTTGTTTATACGTTACACATGACTGGGGACAAACACACTGGCACACCAGTATCTCATGCTGTTTATTAATAAGGGCCTAATAAGGGCCTACATATATTAACCGTGATGTACCATTTGACACCTCATTAACTGTGAACAGTGAATTTATTGGTGAATATAAAAGAATTGGCCCCACATTGTGAATGACATAGATCTTTGTAATCCTTTTGCAAAGATCTCTGTAGGTCTCTCTCTACATGAGTGTTCACTATCCTAGCACTGTATGCCTGAAAACCCTTATTATACTCACTTGTTTTCAGAAATCAATCAAAATTTGAATGCGTGCACTTTCATGAATATAATCGCCCCAGCCCTACCTTGCTTTAGAATGGTGATTGTATATCACTGCCTCTGTTTGATTTCTATCTCCCCACTATGCATTTTGCTTAAATCCTGGTCACATGCCAGTACCCATCTGTGTAAATATGCAATTTTTCTAGCTGAATTGCACATCTACATTGCAGGCTCAACCATAGAAAGATCATGTAAATAATGGAACCTGACAGCATAAGTAATTCTTTTCATGTCTCAGACCTCATGGTTGGTTGCTGAACTGTGAGATCAGCTGTTTTTAGACCATGCCAAGCTCTACCCTTTAACCTCTGAAGCCTGCAGAACCAAGAAAGAAGTTTGAGTCATGTGCTGCAGACCATCTTTGTATTTTCCACCTTCGTTGACACTTGTTACTAACACATGACCTTTTACCAACATACAATTTATCTCTGGCTTAACCTAAAGACCACTCAGAACAAAGTAACAGGTATATAACTCAGAGCAATAAAATGTCTGAGCAGAACAGACTGCCTTCCTTCTGAAAGGCAAAAGAGGAGGAGATTTTTTTTTAAAGAAAGAAAGAAAGAATTCATACAACAGAAGTCATACTAATCTCCAAGCTAATGGAAAAGACACAGTAAAACCTAATATTATGGGAAGAAACTGTAATTAAATAATGAAATCTTTTTTTAAAAAATGCTAGCTAGATATGGACTAAAAAAAGCATGTGTTTTCATGGGTGAGGGTGGTGAGGAGTACAGGTTCATAGCACAATGGAGTGTGTAATTGGCTCTTCTGAAGTTTCTAATCACTTTTTTGTAAGATCAAGTGAAACTGACAAGCAAGGCTATCGGAAGACTGACTCTATACAGTGATGACACTTGGGACTCTGATGAGTTTGTGTGGTAATTGTTAATTATTTTGAGGCTTCCTCTCAAAGACAAAACATATCCGACAAGTTGCTATTTTTATTTTTATTTTAAAATCCTGCTGAATAAATGATGTGGTCATTATTTCAACTCCTAGACGAATCATTTGCCTGTGAAGATGTTATCAAAATACAAGCTACCTCCTTCAAATATATTTTAAACAATGTTAATGCATTTCCACATGTCAACATTTGACAGTTCCACCATACTTGCTAGTCAGCCACCAGGGAAATTTACATGCATTTGAATTCACCCTGCCAAGCACAGTCATCCCAGACTGACAGCCCATTTAACTAGGTGATAAGTTAATCTGTACAATGTTTGATAGATTTCTGTCTTTTACCCGGGCCATACTTTGTGAAAATGATGCTGCTACAAAATTGGCAAATGTGTCATGTCTCAGCTACCAGTCAAAGTGAGGATTTAAAAAAAGAATTGCATAGAGTTTTATACACCCATCCAAATTTGATAAAGTTAAGCATAACTGTCTTTGGTCCTCAAGAAAACAATCATATTTTGATGTTAATTATTTTGTTTGTGTATCAAAGAATCATTAGAGGATTTGGGTTTAAACTGATAAAAAAATTAAAAATAAGAAGTAATAATTTCAGTAGAGACTGCAATTTAATTTGGCATGTACAGTAGCATTTTCATCAGTCTTCTATTACAATGACAGTGGACAACTCTACAAGGGCCAATTTTTTATTCTGTATCTTTATTGTTGGTTATAGTAGCCCATTTCCAACAGAAAATTGAGAACCAGAAGTACCTGGAAATCTGATTCTAGTTTACCACTTAAAGTGGTTTTCACCTATTTTGGTCCATGTTTGGAATGGCTTTGGAATTGCTTGGAAGGTGATGGGATGTGCATAAAGAGAAACTGCCATGTTTTGGTGTATTTTGCAGCTTTAGGGCATTTTCAAGCATTGTTTTACCTAAAAAAAAAATTTGGGGAGGAGGGCCTGGGGGCTTGAGGAGGCACAAAGAGGAACTGTAAGTTAATTTCCCCCACCTCTGAATCACACCATATTGTCGTGTTGATCACGATTTCTCATATGAGTTTCATCCTTACTGGAACCTATAAATATGATCCATTACTCTGAACTGAGTTTACATGAGCTTAACTGCAAGACATTCTCTGCATATTAGAATTCCCTGGGTCACTTTCTTCTTCTGTGGCATTTTAGCCACTAAGGATTCTACAGAAACTATAAAAACTATTTCAGTTAAGATCCTTCGCTTTAAGACTATTTGTATACTGAATCACAATAAAAAGGAAATCATGCATTACAACCTTTGAAACATTTTTCCAGAGCATATTTATGCCACATCAATAAAGGCCTATATAAAAGGTGATAGTTATCACTTATTTGTCTGTTTACATTTGATGACTCAATGTGGCAAACTTTGGCCACGTGTTTTGCCACTGAACATCAATGTCTGAGTTAACATTTGATGACGCAAAAATCCTAACTGTGTTGTTCTGTATTTACTGATACATGAAATTACGACAAGCACTGAAAATGAACCAGTTTATGGTTCAACTATTAATTTCACTCGAGCTAGTACTAACCAATCAAAGGATAAGAAACCTAACACCCAGTGATAGTTGGTACCCTCTGTGTAAGTGGAGTAGTGAGTACGGTCTGGATTTGAATTTGAAATTAAAGAAGCACTCCAAGATGCTAAACCTAATATAGATTGGCAATAGAGTTTAATATTCAAACTAAAACCTGCAGTGGATTCATCACCCCACTGACATGGATTCCACCATGTCAGCCTAAATTCGCCCACCCCTTGCCCAATGATCAGCCTCCTTTGCAAGTGAGAAGGTCACACTTTTGGCAAGAGCTGCCTCTCCTGCAATCTGCTGGACCATTGGGCAGGGGTTTAGCAATGGGTGGAGCCAAATTGACCCACAATAAGTACTCTGTCATTGAAACAAAAAATGTATTTGGTCCCCAAATGTCTAACATTGCAGTAAGTTAGAATACCAGTTCAGTGTATGGAAATGTAGTTTAGGAGTCCAAAGTGGTAGGCAAAGATACTGAAGGAATGTGAACCCAGCAAATGTAAGAGTTCTTGGTATGAACAATTGTCATTGTCTAACTCACTGCTCTGCTAGAAATTTGCAGTCTGAAGCAATATTTCATGGGGGAGAAGTATTCCTACTGGGGAGGTCTATGCTTGCTTCTTGGTCCTGCTCATTGCCAGCATGGTTCACAGATTACACTTAGTTTTTCTATTCAGATGCTAGAATTTACTTTCATGTTCAGTTTTTTAAAATGGGGATAAATTTCCAGTGAGTAAGCAAGTCCTACAACTGATACTTGAATGCCTGAAACAAATGCTGATAAAGTGTACTCCTTTTAAAATATCTCCTTTGGCTGATTTTGAGGGTGCAAGAAAAAAAGACGAAGAAATAATTGTTTCCTAGTTACTGAAATATTCTTCATAATTGGTACTCTCTTTGATACAGTTAATTACTAAAGCTTGAAGGCTCAGTGGGGCATTTGTTTATTCAAAACATCTTGATTTTCCTAACTTGCAGTATGTTGTTTACAGGGCACATATTGTCGCAACAAGAAGTAAATGTCAGCAGGCAAATTATCCAAATCCAAATTCCTGCATTCATAAAGAAACACTAGGAAGATTTAAAAACAAAACAGAAACAGAAACAAAAATCTTCCTTGAATTGCTCTTAACTGCCTGAAACCATACGGTAACTTCTTGGATGTACTAGACCTTATGGTAACTCTTACAATATACTGTCGGCTTCTCTAAGTGTTCAATATGGACACTGCAGACATTTATTCTCACACATGTGTCTAGTATAGCCAAGACCAGCTCCATGTTTTGATACATGAGGCAGAATACAACATGGCAGCCCACTTACCCCAAGCCCATTGCATCTATAGCAATAGCAACAGCGATTATATTTCTATACTGCTTAATGTGAGCTAACCACTCCCTAAGTGATTTACAATCTGTTGGGTACTCATTTTACCAACTTACAAAAGGATGGAAGGCTGAGTCAATCTTGGAGCCCTGGGACTGAACTCACAACATTGTGGCTACAGTACCGGCATTTAACCACTGCGCCACCATGCCACCAGGGCTCCCTCAACAAGTGCTACCAGAATGACAGTTGAATGATACTTCAGTTGTGGTGGTGAGACAACATCTTCCATCACAACTGAAAGTGGCAGGCCAATTTAGGAAGTGCAGGAACACAGCAAAGGAGAATTTGACCTTATCCCAACATGACAGTCAGCATCTGATGCCTGAAATGCCTCATTTTGTCTCTCAGCCGGGACATCCCTTGGTAGAGTATTGCATCTACAGGCTAGCATTAGTCAAATGCAGTATGCTTGCAGAACATGGTTTTCTGGGGGGGAAATAATTTAGGGGACAAACATGTAACTTGGTGCCAGAGAACAAGCCAGCCTCCAAGTGATGTTGGACTGCAACACCATTTCGAATCTTATGTTGAGCATAAAAGTGGCATAAAAATCCAACTATCAAACTAATAAATTAGGTCCAGTCATTTCTTGGCAGGAATGGCTAGGCTGGCTAGAACGGATGGGAGATGCAGTGCAGCAAATTTTGGAGGGCCAAACACTCTCCATCCCAGTGTAAAACACACAAAAGCTAAAACAATTCTAAAAATGGAACACAAGAAGTGCCTTATACTGAGTCTGATCAGCAATTGTCCAAGTTTCTGCAGGATTCTTCTACAGCCCCACCTGGAATCCCTTGATATTTCCCCCAGGTGGTCCCCGATTCAAGTATTAACCAGGCCTACCCTACTTCTCTTCCCAAAACAGATAAGATTGGGTGTGTCAGGAATGCATAATCAAATTCATAATGTAATTGTGTATGTATGTGTTACTGTATTCATTTACCATCTTATTAGAAACATTTTTACACACAAAAGCAAAAATAATGTATTTAAGATTCAGGCAAGTATAATTAAATAAAGTTGGATGCTTCTATTATAATTTAGCTAATATTAGAAAAATCTGAACAGAGCCTGCCCTGTTATTAGGCAAAATGTGTCAGGTGCCTCAAGAATCAGATACAGCAGAAGAGAGGATAACAATAAAACATTGGATCACAGAACCTTGTGTGCTATGTAGCTTGCCTAGTGCCCTCGGGTGCAGTAGAGAGTGCTTCCAGTCACCAGGATGACTGGAACAGATTCTAGGCAGAGAATGGATGAAGATACCATCTTGTCTTTTCCCTCTGGTAGCCAATTGTCCTGTGCCAGTTTTGCTTGAGAGAAGGATGCAATTCTATGATTTCTCTCAGGTGGACAGAGAATGGCCTTGGGAGTGTGGCCTTACTTCCACTCTCTCTATCTCTTGTGACTTATTCCTTACCTGCTTATATATAATTTACACACACATATATATATTGAAAAGAGAATAAACAATTAAAATTTAAAATTAAAATTACGGTGTCGGCATGTGATATTGTGACAGCAAACAGTGGGAAGGATAGAAACTGATCAGTAGTCGACAGGTGGTATAATACATTTATGTAACTACTCCTAAGGGAAGGAAGAGCTGACACAACCTATCCGTTATCATACTTGCTTGCTACAAGCTACCCTTAGTAAATCAAAATGCTGATCCGCTATAATACATACATAACAAGTCTTCTAAACATCAACATAGTTAATAGATGCATTTCTGTGTCTTAAAACAAATGCATTATGGACCCAGAACTGTCACTACATTCTGCCAAATCTCATTTTCATCTATTCATGTGGTGCACACCTGTGGCTTGTTGACAATACTGAAATGAGGGCAACCGAACACCCCGTGAGCCCTCACTGTAGATCAGCACAAAGGTACTTAGCACAGGTGTTACTGTAATTTTGATACATTAGGAAAATTCATAGTGTTCTGTGGCCCACAGATTCACACCTCATCTTATGTAGTGCAGGAGGTTGGCACAAGTGGATAGGAGTTTGATATACACTGATTCAAATGGACAATGGACATTTCTCAGTGTAAGGCAACGTTTAAACAGTCAAGGTTTCTTTTTCTTAATTTGCATAGTGGTGCAAACAGAAACAATTAAAATATATATTATTTGAGAGGACCACTAAGTACCATACCCTCCAAATGTAATTAATCCTCTCTCATCCTACTTTTCACCTGTTTGTAAATGTAAGTTTTTTCTCTCCCTGTCCCATTTCCCCTCTTTGTCCACCGCATAATCCAGTTGCTGCAAACTAAATTCAAAGTGAAAAAATAGTTCACATTCAACTTAGCAGGGAAGAGAGGAGAGGAGTTGAAAATGTGCACTTCCCAGAGGCCTAGGCAAAAGCAAACTGTTGCAACTTCTAGATATGTGTTTTCCCTCATTAGTAAATTTTGCCATCCTGGCCACACTATTATGTCACCACATGTGTTTCAGTTTTTATCCATGAAATTTTGGAGAATGTGAAGCACCCAGTACAATGATAACAGTAAAATATAAGTCTCTGTCTGCTGCTTTGCAAGCTACAAAAACACAACACAAAAACAGGAGAGCAGCAAAGGAGGAAGCAGAAGAGGAAGAGGAAATAAAGTTGACCCTCTGTTTTCACAGGGATCCATTCTGGAACACACACATACCCATGAAAATGGAGACTCGCTTATATTCAAGCCCCATAGGTTTGAATGGGGTGCATGCCCACGAGCGTGAGCAGGGTGTGCACCATGGGGGCACGCCCCATTAAAAATAACAAAGGTCGCCCCTCCATGAATATTCAGAAATGCCAACCTCAAGTCCATGAGAAAGGATTGGTGACTGTACCTAGGAATGCTTGGACAAAAAGATATAAGCTACCTTTACTTTTTTATATCTTTTGGCATTATAAAACATTCTCCAAAGGAACTATATTGAAGAGCTTGAAAGTTTAAAGCGTGGGCAACCTTTCATCTTCCAGATGTTATGGACTACAGTTCCCAGATCTTTTACCATTGGTCATGCTAGATGGGACCAACTGCCTGGACCAAACTTTCCCCAGCATAGTTTAAATGTTTGTTTTAATATTGCTGTACTTTACAATTTGGTCCAGCATTCCAGTGCAGACAATTAACAGAGCATGAAGCTTTCTGTGATGGGACTGAGACGAGTAGGATTAAATAAAATACATTTTGAACTCACACTTTCAGGAACAAATTTCTATGAAATGGTTTTAACTGCTTATTTTAGCCACTAGGCACTACAATATTAATCTCGACTGCAGAAGGCCAGTTGACATGGTTTTCTGTTTTGTTTTATTTTGTGTGTGTGTGTGTGATGTTATCTTGCTAGCTCATGGCAGTTTACATGTTGATATGAAGAGATGTTTTTTCTACACTATCTCAATTTAGTTTGCAAGATCCAATAAAAAAAAGCTATGCCTTTCTCTATTCTAGTGTTGTATATCTTCATTGCAGCTGCTGCAGCAATAACTGTTCTCAAAAACCCAGTCTGTTATTAGGTGCCATGTTTCCAGATACTTCCTATTCATGGTTAGCTTTGTGCAGATCATTTATTCAGTTGAAGTGTGCTACATAGTTTTGCACCAGTAAAAGTACATTTTGGTGGGGAAATCAATGTTTAGAACAATTCTGAAGATTAGATAAAAAGCAAAAGAAGTATTTTCAAAATATTAACTCGTATCTCCTCACCCCACCATCCACCCTACCAAGACAGACAAAACAGAGGCTAAACTCTGAAACAAACTTTCACTTCAGCTGCTGATAATTTTCTAACCATTATCTTTTCGCTTCCATAATAATCCTCAAGCAAACTGAGGTTTAGCATGACCAAAATGACAAAGGCCCCCTTTCCTCTAGAAAATAAAACCCTGTAAATCAAGCAGCTTGCTTGTGAAAGCCTGTATATAGAGGCATCATGCTAAACACATGGATACTAAGCAAGTGGTTTCTCTTGAATGGTAACTATGCACAAACACTCCACCTCACCCATCCCATATGGCGCTTTTGCTTTTCAGAGTGTGCAGGTAGCAGAAGGGGACGCTCGAATGCAGACTAATCTTAGTGCACATGAAGTATGTTGGGGTCAGCCTGCCACTTGTTTGTACTCTTTGTGGACTATAGAAAATGGCAAGCAGCAGCATCTGCAATCCAGAACATCATATGGCGCATTTGAATCATGAGCATTTTATTCCCTACCATCCAATCTTGATTTTGTCCTTTTGAAACCAAATGCAAATACAGGCATGTTCCACAGGCATAATCTAAAGGAGTGGTGTCTTAGCAACAGCAACCATAGGAGAGACTGCACTGTCCTGTCTAAATCTTAAAATGATATACATACATTCAGAACTTATAAAAGATTCCAGAAACCCTTGACAACAAAACTACATAGATGTTATTGCCAAATTGGTTACTCAATAAAGCTCCCTGAAACAAGTTCCCCAGAATATTTAATGTTTCTTTCTAACAATAGCTCCAATAATATGGGGAACATTTCAGCATGGCTTTTTGCTGCTCTTCCGAGTAATCTCAAAAGCCAATAATCATGCAAGAAATGTCATTGCCATTTTCCTTTTCTTCACCAGCCATACTCTTTCTTGTAAAGATGCTAGTATGGGATTGAACCTTTGTATACACTTCTCAATGTGATCTTGAACTTGTCATGGCTCCTGCCTAAAGCTATGTAAAGAGAAAATCTGGTGCCTTTAGGGTATTTAGGTAGCAGACACACTAATATAGTTCAGTTAGATAAATGCAGGGATGATCTATCTATGACTAGTATTGTGCAAATGGAATGAGGCCAAATCAACATGCCAATTTTTCTAAGGGGTTTGAGCAGTTTCAATTTTCAGCTCTTCTTTGCTAGCAGGTCTCAGTAGAGTTTTCATCACTTTAGGTTAAGGTACCTTGAGTTCTGGAAGCTCAGGTCCTGCTTATTTACTGTATAAGGCACATTGTAAGACATCTGTTCATTCTGGCTTTCCGACTGGTGGCAGATTTATTTCTGCCAAAATGGCCAGAGACTAGCTTCATTGGGCACTCATTTGGCTGGTGGTATTTGGCTGATGGCATTGTTTAGCTTTTTTATTCCTGCTTCTTCTCCTGGCCATTATATGGTCAAAACTTGCACAGCCAGGTAATTCTTACCAAAATTAATATAGTGCAATAATATCACCCAAACCATACTGATTCATTGCAGGTATAAGGTAGTAGACGATTTTAAAAAATCACTGATCTCCAAATCCTCTGTGTCTGGCAACATTATTTGTAAATGTATCTGCCATGGTTGCTTTATGCCAACAAGAACAAGTAAGGTGGGAAGACTTGGCAAAAGATACAGTAGGGCAACCCTCCTCCCCCCCCCCCAAAAAAAAGCATGATGCCATCCTTTATGGATTATACAGATGTGGGCCTATTAGCCCTCCTGTGAAAATAATGCATATGGTTTCATTAAGTTTCATTAAGTTTATATTTATGACTCCGTAACTTGAATATACACTTAAAATCTGTGAACAGCTCAGACACTGCTATTTATAATTGGCATTTGCATCTTCATTTTTAATGTCATTGTCCATTCCTCTTTTTAGTTGAGCTACAGTTTACAATAAGCCACCAGGAACCAAATAAATGGGCTCTTGGTGTAACTGAGATGCTTTGAACTCAAAGACAAATCCATATTTGCATGCAAACCCCACATGTTGACTTTAATAAATGTGGGCATCCTTAACTAGCAAGTTTACTGCATATATCTCTATAAGCAAATGTAATGGAACTGCATGCCAATAATGACTCTACTACCCAGCTTCAAAACTGCATTAAGAAGCCTTATTATTTATTATAAAATGATTGCACAGAGGGAGAGATCTAACTGTCTGATGAAGAATCCAACCCCTGTGGGTACCAAGGCACACCATTCTAATAAAAGTCACTGCTCATTAGCCTTACCCTAAAGAGTAACATAGAAGCTCTGCAAAACTACTGCTTTGTTTGTATGGAAGGGAGGGGGTGGCTTCCTACAAGTCTCAAAATTTCTAACTAGCAATGAATTGTCTTCCAACAAACATACTGCAGAAGATGCCTGTGTTTGGCAAGACCAATAATGTACAATGCCTCCCATTGCATCTGATTAATCTACAATGCCTCCCATTGCATCTGATTAATCTACAATGCCTCCCATTGCATCTGATTAATCTACAA